>NW_025110653.1:35986-127963 GCF_011392965.1 Frieseomelitta varia
ATCTTAAAATAATTAATATAATTAAAATAATTCTTTATATAATTAAAATAATTCTTAAAATAATTAATATAATTAAAATAATTCTTAAAATAATTAATATAATTAAAATAATTCTTAAAATAATTAATATAATTAAAATAATTCTTAAAATAATTAATATAATTAAAATAATTCTTAAAATAATTAATATAATTAAAATAATTCTTAAAATAATTAATATAATTAAAATAATTCTTAAAATAATTATAATCTCAATTTCGTTTTACTAATTCCTAGAATCGTATTCAGTTTTTCAATATTATTTTCTTCTAAGAATTATTGAATAAAACTTGAAATTCTAATAAATTTCACTCTTGAAATTTCAATTAATTACAAACTATGTAATCTTACCACTTCGTTTTTTTGATCTCTAATCTCTTTCGTGTATCATCGTGTTTGAATAATTTCTTTTCAGAAGTCCCTTATATGTAAACTTCCAAGTCGATACAACACCTTTCCTTCGTTTTCTCCTCAAATTTCCTTCCTTTAATTGCACACGGTTCTCCGATCATCTTTGAATTTCTTTTTCGATTTGATTTTCAAGGACGACGTGATGCACGTAATCATGAAAATCAGAATTCCTCTGCTTCGCGTGAAATCTGATTATTATCTGATGGGTAAGGTTGGCCAGGAACTGGTGAGAGGGAACGGCAAGCTCAATGGCAACTTCAGTGAGTGCATTCTTTGAATCAAGTTTATTGGTCGGAGGGAAAAAATGTTGCTTCGTGATTGATACTTTCTCCGAGCAAATATACTTAATTATGATAGGAAATTTATCGTAGAAAACAAGTTTCGTGGTAGAAAATTTATAGTTGTGACAATGATGATAGTAATAATAGACAAAGATAGAAGATTAAGATTAACGAAAGACACGAAACGATGAAAACTTTCATATCAGTTATATACACGTACATTTTTTTTCTAAATTATATTTTTTTATAATATTTTATATACACTTCGTGATATTTATTTTAAAATAGTTTTGTTCTTCGTTCCGAAAAAAACAGAAAATGATATAATTTGTAGCTGATGTGGTTAGCGATTTCACAATCGAATTGAAAAAATCCAGTGGACAGAATGGGTTGATTGTTCGCGCAGCGAGAAGCAAGTTGAATTCCAGGAAGCAAAATGTCTCTTTCGAGGGAATGAACGAACAGGGGCCACTGAAATCCATTCTCAGTCATGGTGAGTTTAGTCTTTGTATTACTATTATTATTCTTGCAAAATGATTAATCATTAAAAATGGCAATTTAGCGATTATAAGATAGCATAGCTATGAATTACGTATAAAGTGGAAGCAACATAAATTAATTAATTGATCAAATGATTGTTAAATTAACTCTCATACAGTATCGCCATGTAGGATATTTAAATTTATTTTGAACTTAATATTCTCCTGACTGTGAGAAATTTTGTGATAGAAAAAAATTATAAAATAAAATTAATTAAATTATATAATAATTAATAATAATTAATAAATTATAATAAATGAAAATTATTTAATAATTAATATAATAATTAATAAATTATAATAAATGAAAATTATTCTGCACTTCAATGACTCAATAATCGGAGCAAAAATGGACACGAGCACAAACAAGAATATACAAGAATTTCATATTCAAGAATATACATATTTGTATAAAATAATCGTGAGTCGAAATTGCCTCCAAATGGCAAAAGACTGCAACAAACTCATTGCGGAACCTTATGCCAAAAGCTTTTAATCTATTTTCGCCGTATCATAAAGCCAGTATTTTTCCGTAATTAGTAGTCGAAGAAAAAAGACTAAAATCGTATAGAGAAAAGCGACGTCGATAGACCTAAAAGTCGCGATTATGTATTGGCGATTAATGTATACTCTGCGTTTAAACCGCGGGACATGGCAAGCATGCGTGTAATTACGTAAAAGATGTGACTTGTAAAAAGAAAAGAAAAGAACGCTTTCTTTCGAAAGAGTCATCGTGAGAATGCGTCTTGTCGATTTCCTTTTATTCATCCATTCTATTTAAAGTTTAAGTTTTATCCATATATTTTCTAAATAATTCCTAAATATTACAAGTGTTTTGAATATTTTATATTACATATATTTCCATATCTTTACACGCATAATATAATAATTCATAAATATATCCGCAGTCGAACCACCAAAAATCTTCGTTATGATGTTTCCACAAATATTCCAAAAGTATTAACACTGCGACTATCTAAAGATAAATTTTTCACAGAATTTTCCTAAATTTACAATTACTTGTATTTCTAACAATTGAAACGATTTTTCTCTAAAAATTTTCTTATTCTTATTCCTTACCTGCTTTGATTTCTCCGACACAAATTTCTTCAGTCTTTCCAGTGTTGATCAATTCTAGTAACGAGAAATTTACTAGTCAATTCCGAGGAATCATTTTCGCTGTTCTTCGCCGAGGGGGACGCACCTTTTGCGCGTAACTATAGAAAACAATGGAAGAAAGTAAAAGTGGCCGGGTGTATTGACATCGATCGACCGAAGTAAAAGCGTGCCCATTTTCAGTGGACGTCTTAATGCACCCCATGACTGTCCATCCGCGATGTCCAGCGTATTAACTCGCTTAATCATAGATTCATCGTTGACTTTCGTCCGCAGGTTTGATGGCTGCGGAGGCGGTTGCCGCGATGCTCGCCGACGACCTGGCTACCAAGGCCCTCAACGACAAAACAGCGGACGCGATGATTTACAGAATGTACAAAAACCTTCCGGTCAATTAATTCCGGTGTCGAGGACAACATCTGTCGTTCAACTGGACTTTTGTAACTCCCACAGGTTATACGTATATTGTGCAACGTTGGTTGTCGTATAGTGCTCAAAATAATTCTTTCTCTAGTAGGACGATTTATCGCAATCTTGGCGATTTGGAATTGAAATTTGAACCTTTGAACATTTATATTTAAATTGGTTTGAAAATTTATATTTAAATTGGTTTGAAAGTCAGTTTGAGAGTTAAATAATTGAATCGAGAATTTCTTAATCGAGGTGGTTTATTATATAGAAGAATAATTGAAATGGAAGGTTATTTGTTAGTTGGTATTTATCAAGAAGAAACTTTTGCAACCACACTGTTTTTGAAAATTTGTTTAAAGCGTGAGGATTTATGAGATTTAAGAATATCTCAGCAATAGAAAGATGGATACAATTATTTTGAGAAGAATTATTTTTTAAATTTATTAAATTTCAGCAATTTGGTGATCTTGGAGAAGATGAATACTTATTGCAAGGATAAGTAATAGGGGATGAGATTGATTATTATTTTGAGCAGTATACGAGATCAAATTGCTTGCACTGAATTTCATTCAATAATTGCTGAAACGTTTAAAGAAATTGATTTCTTTAATCAATCTCTTGACTTTTAATCAATAATTGCATGCACTCGTTTATTTACTTATTTATTTACCTTTGTTGGTTTCATCTATTTATCGAGTGTAACATTGAAGAATTATTAACTCGTTAATAATTAGTAACATTACATTTTACTTTATTTTGTATAACTGTATGTAGGTAACTGTACTAGTATAAAATTTCATGCATATATTTATTGCACACATGTTTGACGTTACATACGCTTATTACAAATATCTTATATGTATACTGTAAATCATTCTAGTTTAATTCGTAGAACTTGTGCTTAAGTCATCAATCATTTCCTCCCCTCAGAAACACTATTTTAATGAAATCATTTCTCGAAAGAGAATTCTTCAAACTTTCCGGGACATTTGAATTTCAATTCTCTTTCAAGAAATTTTTTTTTTTTTCAAATCATTTTCCCAAAGAAACATGTTTCAGGGATATTTGAAGTTTCTTGAGAGTTTTCAGACCATGACAAATTCAAGTGATTCCTCTTTAGAATCCAATTAATTATGATGTTTCGTCCAATTCGTCTATCGTTTAACGTACAGGAGAAATTACAAGGAAACATTGTAAGAGTTTACAAAGAGAGAGAGAGTCATAGAAAGAGGTGAAATAAATTGAGAATGAAAGCGATTAAACATAAATTCTTCGAATCGCAACTAATTCTTCTCAGAATTGCATTTTCTTATCACTGAGAGAGAAATAAAGCTAATCCACAAAACAATCCAATTCGTGTGCCATCCTACGATCTTCGATCACAGACGGAAAACTCGTTTTCCGAGTTGTCTGGTTGATTTGCAAACGGGTTCCCGAACGTTACGTATCATTCGTGACACCACCACGGAACCAGTCGGGATTCGTCAGATTTTACATAATCACATTTGGGAAATTCGAGTTACAACAACGTCGACCGATACTCGGGGAAAGTACTTGACAAACATGTGGAAATTCCAGAGAATCGGAAGTCTGCGGTAATTTTTCTTTTCATATTTTTAATCGATCGGACAATCTAGTTGTTAGATTTCTTCAATTATTGTTTCGAATTAATCAGGATACTGTCAGCGGTCTTATTTGGAATTAGATCGATGCTATCGAGTTTTAGTGTTACGTTTATTAAGATTAGAATATTAATATTATTTTTTACAACAGGATATTATTATACATAATTGGGTTATGGCATATTGTAATACGCTCTGAACACTTTCGTTATCGACGGATAGTAGAGACAAAGCGAAGTAATATCGATTGAATACTAATTTTTGGGAAAGAGCGATGAAACTTTTGTAACTGCAAACATAAAATTTAATGATACGAGAATTAAAATAATATAAAATTCTTTTTCGAAAGAATTTAAATTTCTTTAGGAAATAAGTCAGCGTGCGTTTAAAAATGCCCTTCACCAGACTCATTCGAATCTTCAAAAATTCACCGTAGACAATCTACAAATAATTTTCTACGAATCACGGATTAATTGTTTTTCTTCGCTCTAATATTTTTGTGGATATATTTAAAGATTGAGAAACACGCGTTAGTTATTTCTTTGTTTAATAGTTCAAGCATTGGAATAAATTGTTCTCTCGAGAAAGAAGTAATTGATACCTTCCGATCAACACTATATCAACAAAGTAGCTATCATAGAGCATACGGATGTATTAGATATTCGAACGACAGAACTACAACAAAAAGTAGAAAAGGAATTGAATCTGTTGAAATAGTGATCGACGTGTTCATTGACCGTATAACGATCTAATTTAAGTTATATAATATCTTTTTAGAATTTACTCTCGATATCAGAGTGAAAATGTGTGGATTTTCATGGGAACTCGTATTTTCGAGAATGAAATTATTTGAAAGATGCAGCGATACTTTATGCTTAATAATTAATTTTTATTTTAGTTATTCAAATGTTGTTGAAAGCATTCACGTTTCAAATGTTTCATGCACTTTCTCATACTAAAATTTTCTGTATTTGCATAGAAGTCCGACGTTATGACGTTAGAACTGGATCATGGAATATGGTTACACATTACGTGCAATAGTGATAAGTAGTAGTAGAATACTATCTCAAAGGGAAACACGGATTTTGCGTTACGAAATAACTTGGAAATAGAACTCGTGCGTAAATATAACTTACTAACATTATATTGCATGTTGTAAACGCAGATTGTAGGAATATTTCAATGTATTGGAGAATTAAAATATGAAATAAAAGGATTGATATAGAGAATGAATTTAATGTGTTCCTCACACACATTCCTATGTGTCACCTGATATTTCTCACCTGATAATCTCAATAATTTCGTAAAACATTACAATTGTAATTTCTTCATGTTCATTACATTAAAAAATCCCTTTCGCATCTCTCTTTTTCATTGATTTTATTTTATACCAAACATGAAGATTGCACTATATTTGTATAATTATAAAATTATAATTTTAATAGTACAGATTACAATCGATATAACAATATTATATATCGAAACCTATTGTACTATTAAAATTAAAAACAACATTAAATATTATTCAAAAAAGGAATAGGAACTTCTATTAAACGTAAACTTTGTTGCATCATAAATCTCCTCAAGAAACCTTCAATAAAAGTAGCTTGAAAGTTGGCACGAGCTACGAAATTATCAACGTCCAAGAATTACTTAAAACTCTGCAAAAGAAAAAAGACCATCAATTTCAACGAACGAATTTCATAGAAAGTTCGCAACATTTCACGATTAGCATTAAAAAAAAAAAAGAAAATAATTAACGTCTCGAACTTTCTGCAAAACAACACACAGAATGATTCACGATATTTGTGGTTAGGTGTTGCAAACGGGTCGTTGCAAAATCTTAGGAAAATTTTATCCTAATGTAAATAAATTTTATCCTAATTTATCCTAATATAATAATATAATTATAAGATATTATTATTAATAATCGAAACTTTTCCAACTTGCAGTAAAAAGAATTTTCTCTGAACGACGATTTCCCGATACTATTATTTTCTTTTATCGCGTTCTTTCGAAATCGTGAAGAATCACGCGAAAACATCAGGCAGAATTTCCAACAAGGACGCAATCATCATTAGGTTAACGACGAATCATTGCGAGGAAAATTATAATCGCTATTCTCGGCCAGTGGCGAGAGAAATTACAATGCAGGATGTTGTTAGAGGAAGCTGTAATCGACGGAAGACATTATTGGATGCAAAAAAAGGTTAAAATAAAATTCAATATACACATGGTACGAAGGAGAAATAGAATTTTGTTGTCCGATGGTTTAATGTCTGAGTGAGAATTTTGTTTGTTAGGGAATTTATTAGAAAAATGTAGATGAATGACAGATTACTCATTTTTAAAAATAAAGAAATCTGATCCTCACTCTAAAGAATTTTATTTCAGGTTATTATGTAAGCAGAATACAACTTTTATGGAAAAGAATTGAATTTTTTATACTTCACTTTTAAAGGATATAATATTCTAAATTATCAACCATATCTAATTTTGACAATTTCATCAATAAATAAAAGAATCGATGAAAGATTATTCCAAAGTTATATATAACTAGTATTAAATGTATTACCTATTTGTAATTTTCTAATATTTTTTATTTGTTAGATATTAAATCAGTTTATTGATATATGTATCTAATATTGTTGAAACTATAAAACGTTGTATTTTAAAACTATGTTTAGTGATAATAATATTTTATGGATACGAATGAAACACTTTAAATGGACAATATACTATAATAGCGAGTTAATCGATGAACCAATTTGACGCTCTGAAACAAATAAATAAAGTTGAGACATAAATTTTTGTTTACAATAATATAGTACTGCAAAATATCATTTGAAACTATAAAATTACTTATCACTTACAACTGGACCATAAATATTTATATAAATTTGAGAATTTTCAAGGGGCAGTTGAAATGAAAACTTGTTTCGTGTACTAAATATTATAAATATTATAACGAGTAATTTACTTCAGATATTTTTTGCGTACCTTGTGAATCCCATAAAATTTCGCATTCATAAATCATGCACTCGGAAGTGCATAAATACGGGCAGCTTGCTCTTAATGTATAGTAATGTATAATATATCAACGTGTTTTACAGAGGCGAGCCATCAGCCACGAGAAACGAGCGATTTTTTCTACAAGTGCAAACATAACTTTCTACAGTTTGTCCGATTATTATATACTACAATATTATGTAAATGTAAAATCGATTGCTCTGGAATTTAAATTCTGACTTCTAAATAATTAATGATTCTTACTTTCCAGAGTCGACCACAAGGAAGCTTGCGACAATTGTGTAACGTGCGCATTATATAATTCTACTCTCGACATACTTAATCTGTTATTTAATTATTGAATTTTCTTTTAACGATTGTAAATACACAGTTAAAACTTAATTTACTACTAAATGATGCATTTAATTTTGATAGATTCGAGCTGCAAACCCGTACATATAGCAAGCATCTAATTTGCACTTAAAGATATTTCTAAAATTATTTGCAATTTTTTAATTATGAAAAGACTTGACGAAGTTAATTGAGTAATTGCTATCACGTGTTAAATATTACGTTAAGATGATCTCTATTTGTTCTCTGGACGAATTTCAGTTGCTAAATTTTTACTTCGTTTGTATAATATGTATATCTCACGTACAAAATAGCACGCAGTGAATAGTATATTAAATAAAAATATATTAAATAAAATAGTATTTTAAATATTATTATTTAAATTGTTTTCCTTAAGGTGTATTGTTAAGTATTTATTTATTTATGGAAGAATAGTTTCTTCGATGTTAATATTAATCTAAATGTTGCATCTTGTAGTGAATTACAGTGTAAAATTAATAAAAAGAATTTAAACAATACAACTGGAAAGATTGAAGAAATTATTCTATCAAATAAAGCTTACTGTCATTGAAAAAGGAAAAGGTACAGAACCAAGACAATGGAACATCTCACAGATTAAATCGCATCCTGCTTTCCGAAATTTCTCACCAAAGTCTAATTGGACGAATAACAATAATAAATACAGAGTTTACCCAAAAAAAAAATTTAAGAAAAAAAAAGAAACAGAGATAAAACAAAAGAACTGTTGTCACTAAAGAGGGAAACACAAAAATTGAGAAAAAAATTAATTAAAATGTTACATCTCGCTTCACCTCAGCAACAGGTTAAATCCTCCACGTCCTTCGTCCTTCCCCCAACAAAATTTGTACTGGCGATTAGAACAATCTCGACTTACCTCCACGCGACGAGCAACGCAAATTTGATCAAATGCAGGACAGTGTGCATGGCTACGGCCCTGACTGAGTTAAAAGAAGGCATTCTACCGTGATAAATTCTACCATCGAGTGGGGCGGCGTACACTCGGAGAAAGTGCCGTTAGTTCATATATACCGAGGCAGCGCGGGCCATCGTACGCATTTTCAATATCGCTCTCGCTAATTTCGATCGGCGCTGATACGTAGATCACGTCCACCTGACACCAGATAGCGACAGGATGACGTTGCTGATCGGATTGTTACTGGTTGCCAGCTGGACCGGGGCTGCCATCGCCGGACTACGTGAGTATAGCATTTTGATTTCTCCGATTATTAACTCACCGAGGACCAAAGTCGCATCGAGGAACAATTGTCTTCATTGTCTTCACGTTTGGTTTACAGTGTTAAAATTTATTTTTTCTTTAGAAAGAAAGAAAGAGACAATTTCAACAGATTTGAGTTATTTCTGCCACGATTTTATAATTTTAATTTTTTTTTTTTTTTTTTTGTTTCTTGCAAAGTTTTAGGTGTGTTTTAATTATATTGAGAATATTGAACTATTCTTCTTTATAAGAGGATGAGATATAGATGTGTTTTAGTTTGAGAAAGGTCTATTCTTCTTTGGGTAAAACTCTGTCCCTTTCGAGTGTAATTTTATTTCTCATATGGATATAATTTAACTTGAATGAAAGTCGAAAGCAGTTGTTCTTGAGTAAAATTCTATTCCTTTGAAGCATAGAAAAATTTTAATTTTGAAATATATGGTGTGATATATTTTCCAAACAAACACAAAGATATAATCGATTATCTATCGATTTCGAAGAAGAAATTTTAAAATAATTCTTTATACAAATCTGTAAAATTATTGTGATAAACTTAAAAATGTGGAAAGTAATAATATCGATAAAATAGTAATTAAACATAACATGATTTGAGAAAAAAATTCACAAATCTAATTAATTTCATGATACTTTATAATTGTCACTATGGTAAGAAATTGAAGAATATGGTACTAAGAATTACAAATATGTGTAGTGCCAGTTAAAAAAAACTCAGTGATTAATACTTATATGGTAATCTGATGTACTAGTTTTAGAACGTTGACAGAAACACGCAATTGCTCACAACTTTTGTTTAAAAAGGTTACAAGGATAAATGAAAAGTTGTTGATATCATAGCTACTCGTAATTCAATTTTATCATTCAAATTCATTTCATTAATGCATGTATATCAAATATAAAAAGAAGTATTACTATTTATATTCGAATCAACTAGAGACTTCATCTTATTTTATGAGTTAAAATAACTGAGTTTTTTTTCCTATAGGCTAACTTAATTAATTCTATTGAAATTTACTGCTATTATCGTAACAGCTACTGTTACTTCATCGTCATTACTCACATATGTACATTATCACTTTTCATATTTTTGCATTATATAAATTAAATGTACGTAGACCACTCAATTTACGAAATGTGAATTGCGTTTATACTATTTCTCATATTTTAATAAACACCAAAAAACTCTTCCTATAAATAGGCTAGAGTATAGTGAAGCAGCTGAAGTTTGTCTGACTATAAGCAACCTAAACTACTAACTAGTATTGTTGTAACAACTTCGTTATTAATAAATACATGTATAATATAGAAAGATATATTATTTTTTATATTTTAATGATATAGAAAAGGGAACTCATATAAATCTTAAACCACTGTAAAATTACTGAGGAATAAAATAATTGAGAATTGGTCTGACTAAAGACCAACATTCTACTTAAATAGGTCGTCTACTTTGTCTCTTTTGAATGCGGTGTAATTGAATAAAAATCTATGACATTTTAATCAAAGTTCAAGTGAAATATGATTCTAAAATCTCCATTGATCGTTTTGACAAACATGAATTGTAAATATTCCATTGAAAGGCGACGTAATATTGAACTTCTTTATGAAAGAAAGTATTTGAAATTTAGATTTAGAGGCAGAGAAATATGAATACATTTATTAGAAATAATAAACTATACTGTCGTTGTATACTGTCGTTGAAATTTTACATTAATTAGTCAGAGTATTTATTAAATTTCAAATATTCGCTGTAACATAATAAATTAATATAATTGACGAATAATACTTGAATACTTTCAATTAGAAAATTTATGATAAAGAAAAGTATATAATGTTAAGTATTTGCAATTGTGTCTCAATGTTTTCAGTGAAAAATTGAGAAATTGCCCTCGATCGAATTGGAATGGAACAAAATGGAAATAAATAGTATTTTACGAATTTACAGTGATTACGGTGCGTTAGTCGATTTCTTGGAACGAATTTGTCAAGGAGGAAGAAACTTGTTTCATGAGAGAAAAGTTACAGAAAGCGAGAGAGGACGTTTAGAAACTTTATCGTCCGATTAACTTTCGATGTTATAGCATAAGTTGACACTTGCAAACAGCTGTTAAAGGTAAAATGACGTAGTGTGACGTAATGGACGTGTCGAACAGTTTCGAGAGTGGTTTTCGATATTATCGAACGTGGAGAAAGGGATTACAGAAAATAGAATTGAACTTTGTTCCTTGAATTTCCTTCACGCTCCAGTAAACACGAATTTCGTTGCTCAATAGAATTAGAAAATTATTTTTATGAAATAAGAGAGCGATTCAGAGGACGTTTGCGTTATTTTGTTAAATTATTTACATGTATACAAAATTTCAGATAATTCTTTATTTAAAGGTGCAAGAAAATGATTGTAAAAAACTAAACGTAGATCGAAGTTTGTATTCCATTATTTTTATTGGGAGGAAGAATGAAATAAAGGAGTAAAAAATAGGAAAAAGTAGAGTTGAATGATATTAACAGAAAAAAAAAAAAAAAAAAAAAACACTTTTTCGGAAGTTTTCACTATCTTTTATGTTTTGAGATAGAGGATATTAAATTCTACAAAATTTCTGTCTACGCAAAACTTTCAGTTCAACAATGCACTCAAAACTTGACCAATGTAATCGTGACAGTCACAGTTAATGTAGATATCAATGAAACTTCAAAATAACGTTCTACATAAAATTCCATAATATTACCGAGACTTAATTAAAATTTCGTCAATGAACAAGACGCGCGTCCAACGTTTCATTCGCGAAATGATTTTCGAAGCAAACGTCCAAATATCCTCTCGAATCACAGTCACAGTCACGCGAAACGTCCCTCGATAAGAGTAATTTCACCTTCAAATTCCCAATCAACGTCATTGTTACATCTCCCCGCTGTTTACCGCGCCTCGAGCTCCGCGAATCGATCGAACACTTTTTCATCGATCGTTTAGAAATTCGGGTCGAACAGACCGGCTCTCCTTTCACAGAGAGCGAACCCCGATAATCGCCCGTTCGAGATCACGACGAACGATCAATCGTCCTGGACGATCAGCTCTTTCTAGCTATCGGCGATCTATCAATCAGCAAACAACGTATCGATCCTTTCTCGAACACGCGTGTGCCTCCTCTTCTCCTCGAGCGATCGAGAGCCACGCCATTACGCGGAATTGGCAGAAAAAGCGCGCGCGCACGCACGCACGGCCAGCGTAATTTCACTTTCTACCGAGAGCCAGTGTATTCACTTTCGATTTTAGGCCTGGTCTTCGACGATCGGTAAAAAGAAAAACGAAAAAAAAAAAAAACAGAAAAAATGCACCATCGAATGGTCGTTCAGTAATCCAAGGTTTCAGCCAGTTTTAGCTGCACGTGAGTTGAAAAGCTGGAAAGGAACGGGAGGGTTTGATTTGTTCATGGTATAATAGGACCACTTTCCGTGACAAGATGTTGAAACGCGGGTACAAGAAATGTTAACGTGTAAATCCTAAAAATCAAGTGACACGTTTAATTTTTTTATCGAGCTCTAAGTTTCATTTCTGGGATAAGGATGTTTATGTAAAAAAATTTTGTACAAATTTGGAAAATGAGTCAAGTGTAGTTAATTACAATTCAATTGCCGAATTTTCGCGCAGCTGTGGATCAAACGATTTGGAATTTCATGTACTTGATAATATTTAATTAATTAGAAGTCAAAGCTATTGATCAAATTTAATTACGAAATATAAAACGTCGATCTATCTCGCCTCGGGTACTGAAATGTGCGTCCGCGTTGCTTAACGCGGTGAAAATCAGGCCATTTAAATTGCTTGAACTGCGACCAACTAAAATAATTACGGGATTAACAAACACACGAGTCGTGCTTTTCACCGATTGGAATGCCTGGATCCCTTTCGCAACGTAAATGGAAGTTTTGCTAAGTCACGCCAGCTGGACGCATTTCTTCTGCAAATGCTTTTATGCTACATCTAAAGATAATTAAACAGAGATATTGTAACAATCGAATTCCCAATTAACAATTTCTCTAACATCTGGAAATATTTTTAATTTCCAGAAAGAAGATTCGAGAAAAATTTTGCAATTAATCTGTGAAAAATTTTACGCACAGCAGAAGAAAGAAGAAAATAGATAACGATACATGGCAATTAAATTAATGATCATTATTATGAAACTATTATTACAAAAACATATAGTAATATTATTATTACCATAAAATTATCATCAGAAATAACTTGCTGTAAATTAATGATTATTATTATGAAGCTATTATTACAAAAACATAGTGATATTATTATTCCCAATTAACAATTTCTCTAACATCTGGAAATATTTTTAATTTCCAGAAAGAAGATTCGAGAAAAATTTTGCGCACAGCAAGAAGAAAATAGATAACGATACATGGCAATTAAATTAATGATTATTATTATGAAACTATTATTACAAAAACATATAGTAATATTATTATTACCATAAAATTATCATCAGAAATAACTTGCTGTAAAATCATTGTCATAAAATTACCAGAAAATTATCAAAGACCGTTATTAATAAAATTTAATGAAACAACCTTTGAAATAAAAGAAGAAGAAGAAGAAGAAGATAAATTTTCTTTAAAAAAAAAAGTAATATCTTCGTCTTGTCGTTGCGTTACAATTAATTGTAGCTGTTCGTTATTGTATCAAATTGTAAAAATCCAAATCTTTCTATCTTTCACTGTCGCCAACGTTCTGATACATTATTACATCACATTTTGCAGCACCTGGTATACAATCTTGTCCACGAACGCTCGACCTGGGACAATACGACAGTTGCGTGGTGCAGCGATTGAAGGCTATAACACCGTACTTGGCCAAGGGAGTCCCGTCCTTGAAGTTGCCGGCGCTAGATCCCCTGTTCCTGCCGTCGTTGACGGTGGACAGAAATCTGGATTCGTTGAAGATCAAGGCGAACATGAGCCAGATCCGTGTGCACGGCGCAACGAATTTCATCATCGACGACTTGAAGGCCAATCCGAACGATCTGTCGGTGCGTCTGAAAGTTCAGCTGCCCCACGTCCACGTTAACGGAGATTACGATGTTCAAGGGAGGCTGCTCCTACTTCCGTTGAACGGTGTTGGCAGTTTCAAAGGAAATTTCAGTGAGTCTTAAAGAAAGCGTTGTATCTGTCACAAAACTGGACGAAAAAATTAAATGACGCTTTAGAAAAATAATGATTAAACTTAACATTATAGTAAATTTTATTATAGTAAATTATTATTATTATATACTTAAATAGCGTATAATAGTATATATATTTAATACTTAAATATATATACTTAATATTATTATTATAGTAAATTATTATTATTATTATATACTTAAATAGCGTATAATAGTATATAATAGTTTAATACTTAAATATATGTACTTAAATATATGTACTTATTATTATAGTAAATTATTATTATTATTATATACTTAAATAGCGTATAATAGTATATAATAGTTTAATACTTAAATATATGTACTTAAATATATGTACTTATTATTATAGTAAATTATTATTATTATTATATACTTAAATAGCGTATAATAGTATATAATAGTTTAATACTTAAATATATATACTTAATATTATTATTATAGTAAATTATTATTATTATATACTTAAATAGCGTTCTTTACTATATTAATATAGTAAAGAACGCTATTCAAATAATAAATAAAATTAAAAAATATCCTCTTCTGTTAGATATATAAATTAACTCCGCGTGTTACGATCAATTTCTACAAAAAGACAATCGTCGAAATAGATGTCACCACTTTCTATATATGTTATATACTTCTTTCGCTGAATTGTCACGTAAATTTTTAAACCTTCAATTTAAATATATTTGAATATTCGTGTGACTCACAAATTTCTTTCACTGTTACAGCTAACACGGAGGCGCAAGTAACTGCCCAAGGCAAAGAAATAACTGATAAGAACGGAGTGCAGAGAATCGAAATTGATAAGCTAGTGACGAAAATTCGCGTAGGAGACGGGAACATTAGACTAAAAGCGCCACCTTCTCACACTATAGCTGGTAAGTTTATTCTTGTCTTTTCAGGAAAAGATGAATTAGTTGAATTCTATTTGAAAATCTATTCCTCGTGCAAACATTCTTTAATGATCAGTTTAAACTAAAATAAATATAAAAATCGCTTTCAAATTTCTCCGTAAAATTTTCGGTGACTTAAACATGACAAAAGTCTTTCGTTCTAAATGTCCTTAATAATCCACTTCAAACAGTAAAAATTTCTTTTTATTCGTACTCAAACATTTTTTCTTTTTTCTTTAATTAAATTGATTCTTAAATAATTCAACATTTCCTAATAATATAATATCAATAGTATTCATAATATATTTGACAAATATCTAATAATTAATAATAATAATAATAGTAATATGATAAATAATTCTAATAAAAATAATAATTTGTAAATATTGAATCTAGCACAAGAAAACAGTTATCCTATTCTTCATTTATTCTCTAAACAAATACATGTACATATATATGTGTACAATTACAAAATGAAATCATTTCTTAAATCCTTCACTTAAATCTCTCGTCATTGAAACGTGATGAAACTTCTCTCAATTAAAATAACATTTAATTATAGTTAATTGTTAATAATTCAATGTTATTAGAACTCTTCATTTTCTCTCGTTTGAGTCAATATCCTCAGATCTTTCTCAACGACCACAGTCCGCGAAGCTTTTGTCCAACTTCCTCCCTTCTTCGTTCCCCGATCTATCCCCATTTCTTTCTTTTTCTCACCTTCCCGTGCAATTTCGCCTTTCCAGCTGACGCAGCGGCCACGTTCTTCAACTCGAATCCACGCTTAGTCCTGGACATTGCCAGCCCGATTATCGAGGACACGGCGGCGACTGTTAGCAGAGCATTGGCTGCTAGAGCGTTGGGGGCTCTGACAAAAGAGGAATTACTACCCTAGTCCACGTTCATCACGTTATGTGATCCCATAATAGGTAATCGTGTAGTACGTTTAGACACGTTTCCTGTCGCGTGAGTTATCAGCTTATTCAATAATTCGTATTAATTAATAACTTAATTTCAATGTGCAGTAGATTGGCGTGTCGTCATCGTGTTTTGAAACTTAACTCTGGCACAGCAATGATAATCATTCAAAATTTTGTCCAGTCGTGAATTACAGCTACGATGAAAAAGAGATTTAGTACGTGATAGAAATTCGTTTTTGTATTGTAACTTGTCGAGTAATTTATACTCGCTGCTTATCCATTTTTCTCCACTACTGGTGGTTTTTCGTATTTTATCCAGTCTTATGAATATATTTTATAATGGTACGGTATTCTGAATTATCGTAGGCATGATTCGAATTAATTTTAATATTGAAAATCAGATCGATAGGAAACGCGTTAAGGTGAGAAGAATTTTCTTAATCTTTCTAAATATTTAGATAAGACACAGTGCTGTATATTAGATACAATTTAATGTGATTAACTGTAGAATTACAATTATATCATCACTATAGCTTATATTGAAAATCGTTCGAACGGCTCTCGTCAAAGAGAAAGAAAATGATAATTTCCATTTTCACTTGCAATGTAATTGTTATGCATTATAAAATTGTTGGAAAGGATTATCACGTGATTTAAAAACAACGAGCATAATCAATCTTCGAAAGAATTAGAAAAAAATTTAATTGACTGCTTGATCAATTTCTAGCACTTGCACTTTTAAATGTCACATTCTAAGTGACTGAATATTCTCAGAATTTATTCTTTTAATTACAATTTATTTTCATCATTATCTTTCGTTTGAATTCTATTCTTTGATCGAGACGTTTTAATTGCGTTGTTGGACATAAACATGTAACACTAGACATAGAAAATCTATCTATTGTTATAATTACATAATAGACATAGAAAATAGATAAAGATACATAAAATATATTTTTGAATATTTTATAGAATAATATAAAAGCGATTTTTCTTTAAGATGTATATAAATTTGTGTTTTAACGTGGACGATGGATATTAAGTTTTGGATATAATTGATTTTGTGATTTTTTTTATACAATTTATTACTACAATTGTACAATTGTTCGTTTCATTTTATTAGAGAACAAATCCCAATGACTGGCAGTAATTATTCGCCTATTTGTCGTCTGCTTAACAAATTAGAGTATAATTACACAATTCTATACAATCGTAAAATCATTGTTGTCTATTTTTTTTTTTTTCTTTTGATATCTCGTTTGATTGATCGTTCGTTGCTTTTATAGTAAGCAATATAGTAATAAATGTTATAACAAATTTGAAGTAAATATTTATTTTATTATGATATTTAACAATGTACACCCTACATCTATCTACCTATACATTTCAAATCCACACCTAAATATTTTTGGAAATTTCACGTATACATGCTTACAGCTTTTTTTCAATTATTTTCCAAGAATTTTTCAAAAACTTATTTCAAATGATTTATTTACCAAATTTTTCAACAATTTCTATAAACAATTCATACTTCTCAAATCTTACATAGTAAACGAATTGGGTCATTGAAGACCCAAAGAAAAATTTCATCCTCGAATTTGAAATTTTCGCTAAAATCTTTTGAAACGTGTAACTCACCAGACACTAACAAATACGCAGAAGATATCGACAAATAACAAACCAGAATATTTGTAGATTTTTTGAGGATCTAGGAGAGTGAAGGAAATTGATTTTAGTGGCAAGGATGTGCCGATGTTAAGAAACAAAGAATAAAAATAGAGAGCTGTAGAAATTTTTACAAAACCACCCGGGAACCGAAGTCTAAGAGACAGAAAAATCGAAAATTTAACCTTCTGGAAACAGTTCTTTGTACGTGAAGGACTTTGTGATTTTGTTGGTCACGTCTGTGAAAAGTTCTGCCAACGATGTTTCCAGCACCGGTGTAATTTCGTTCAATATCAGGTCGTTATTATTGTTTATCAACTCGTGAGTAGCGTCAGCTAATTGAAAGAGAAAACACGTAATTAACATCTCGTGAAATAGGCAACGAAATTCATTATTTTTCCTCATTTAGAGCATTTAAATTTGAATTTTTTTCTCAGTTCAAATATCTCTTGCTTTATTTCAATAATTAATGTTCTAATTTGTGATTCGTGACAAAGCAAGGTTCATTCGTTATTACCAGGATCTCAGAGTTAATTAGGATATCGAAAATTATTTACAATTCTTTAAAATTTAAATTGTTTGAAATAAATTATTAAGAAGAGTGTCTAACGCGACAGTTGGCTTACCAAGAACATTGTCACCGCCGAACAAATTACTGAGGTGTAATTGTGCCCTGCCAATTTTGATCTTCAGCTTCATCTTCTCAAAATTCAGATAGACATCGTTGCCTCTGTGCAGTTTGCGCGCTCGTAGAATAACGTCCGATTCGTAGTCGGCTTGAAAAATAAAAATAAATGTACAACACGTAGCAAATAGAATTTTCATAAATCTGTTTAAGATTCATAGTATAGGACTAGTTTGCAAGGACTCATTGTTTCGTCCTCTTGGTATTTGGAGGATACTGAAAGGATCTGACTATTATTATCAATTTCGATGTTTTTTAAAAATCTCTTTAGAAATAGTTACTGAAGGTTCCAGTGATATCTCCCTGGCCTGTCACTTTCAGCAAAAGTATCGTTGCGTCGATCTGATATTTCCCTTGGAACGTTAGCTTGTCGAAGTTGATCTTGAAGGTGAAGACCACGTTCTCGACATCCGCCTTAAAGTCACGAATTTTAAAAGTGGACGGACCAGACACCTGTTCTCACATAAAACGTAAATTGTTCGTGAACGAAATCAATCGAGCACTTGCGTTAAGTGAGGTAAAAATAATTGTCGCATTTAAGAGGAGAAATATCTGAAAAGAAGAGTATCGTTAAAAGTAGCTGAACTTTTGAAACTTTTGACAACACTTTTGACAATTTAATCGGCTGAAAATGGAAAATGTCGGCGGCTAAAGAAAATTTCGAGCGTGTCTGTTTGACATTTAAACTACTGAATAGATAAAGGAAAGATACTGATCCAAAGTAAATGTCGTGCACGATCAACTCATCGACATTTGAAAGGAAATTTTGAAATTCATAGCCATTCGTCTCTTTGTTATTTAAATTTTTGAAGACAAAATAGACGTTGGTTGAAGAGAAAATGTCAAATGCAAGTAACTCTTTGACACGAAGAAAGGAGAAAATCTATCATTCCAATCTTCTCAAAAAATTTTTGAAAAGACACCTCACTTTTCAATGCGAGAAGTAACGAAATTTCAAAAGACTGCTACAAGGAAAGTGCAGAATGACGCTGTCCAGTGCCAAAAAGGGGAATCTTTACGAATTCGTATGAAAAATTGAAGAGAATAACAAATAACAAGGAAAGCACTGCATGCTACGTGTGAGATAAATATACGAAAAAAAAATAGAAGAAGAAGAAGAAGAAAAATTCTCTCCAACTTGTCATTCGTAATAATATTCTGAAATGTGTCAACTTCTACGTAATACGCGTCAGTGCTTTTTCAACCGATAATTATCAGCATAAAAAGGTCAGATGATATTGATCGACGAGGAACTCTCTCCATTCCGCTAATTTACCCGCATGTCCGTGAGATTGACGTCAAGCCTGGCTCCGACTGGTCCTCTGGACAGACGTATTTGTTTGAGGTTCAATGGTTCGATGGGCGGTGCGTCAAGTTCCGGTATTCCAACTGATAATTTATCACGAAGCTGTTCTATCGATCGGACGATGCATTTGTTGATGTCCGGATCGCTCTTCTTGCACGGCTTTATGTAAGGCGCTGCAAGAATTGAGCAATTGCTCCAACTGGATTTGCTGTTCAACGTCGGAGTCGCCGGCCATATTATTATTACGCGTATTACTATAAGGAAAAACGTATATGTGGTCGATCAGGATCGAGGTGTCAAGGCGTTAGGAAATTCGGAACGAGAATCCGGAAAGCAGCAATTAGAGATTGGGAGATTGAGAATTTTTACTCTCTGCTTTTCATTATCGCTTTGATAATTTAGAGTTAAGTGGCTTTTTGATCCATTTTGATCTCTAATTTTTCTTTTTTCTAACTTTAGAAATTCGTATTTTTCTTGTTAATACGTTTCTAGTATTATTCTATCGATATTTTAACTTTCTGTTTCATTAGCATTTCTAAGTTTGAAGGTAAAGTGCAAAAATCATCGTCTGGTTCACATATTCAATGTTTATAATTAAACTTTAATAATTATAATTATTATATTTATAATTAACTTTGGTAACATTCAAAGTTTATATAATTGAACTTTAATAATTTGGAGATCTGAAAGTATTTGAAACGAGATGAGACTGAAGCGTGAAACTTTGAGAAACAGAATAATAGGGTTGAAAAGAGATTAACAATTAAGAGATCAAGAACCAGAAAGATTATAATTCAGCAAACATCCAAACCTAGCCATGGAATTAAAGACGTACGAAATCGCGGTGAAAGAATTAAAGAATTAAAAATCAAACATGCGGAGGACTAAAAGTAACAAATAAAGAATAAAAAGTAAAGAGTCAAAGATCAAAGGTCAGAATCAAAGAGTTGAAAATGAGGTAGCAAGGAAATTAGAAGTTAGGAATCAAGGATTACAGACAAAGAATGTGTATAGTAATTAAGATTCAATGATCTCGAATTAGAAATGAAGAAGAAAATAATTGGTAATCAGGAAACGTGAACGACATTGCTTTAGCAAAAAATAGTGTTATTCTAAGAAAGCGACCAAAACATCATTGACTTGTTATTATGACGTAAGGTGTTTAATCAGTGTTGTTGACATTGATATTTAATTATAGATTCAAAAGCTATAATTACTATTACCACAAACACGTACATCATGCTGAAAAAAAATTTACAACTCAAATGTCTCTTTGCAATTATACATCACGCTATTTTCCAACAATTATTTATCGTATCATTTCATGCACAATCGCAAGGAAATATTGTTAATTATTACTAATAATGTGCTACTATTTTACATTCAACTTAACTTAAAAAATTAACATTCGGAACTAAATTTTCATCAAAGGTCGTTTTGCACTTTATAATATTATTGCTTATTATTATATATTGTTATATTCTTATATATTATTATTATTATATATTGTTATATTGCTTATTATTATATTCCTTGAAAAACTGTAAAATTTAACAAGGAAATGCACGTAATGAATTTTCTATCGGAAAACCGTGTTTTCCATTTAATTTGTCAATTTGTCAACAGCTCGTCGAAAATCTTACATTTCATCGGTGCTGGAAGAGACGAAGTTTTTATTTGCTCAGTTCGATTTAATTTGGAAAACTGGATTTAACTTATTTTTTTCGGAACGAATGTCGTCAGAACGAGCCAGATCTTGATCCCAAATTGAACGAGCTCAAGGACGTGAATACCGCCCAAGTTAAAAAAAAAAAAAAGAAAAAAAAATCGAAAGCAGCGCAAGAGATGTCGTGTGAAATGCACGCGACATACTTCTATTTTTCTACGAAGAGTCGCTGTTGGACTTGGAATTTTGTAATCGACAATTAGTGCCAACTTCCTCCCGAGTTACATGTCGTTGGCATTAAGCAACGCGTAAAAAATTGACAGAACTAAATGGGACGATTAATTCATCTGAAATTCTTGTGGACCGATCGATCGAGTGTATTGTTGATTGTAGCGAGTATTAGAACGTTATTATCATTATTGATCATAGACAATTCCCTCTCGTTTAAGAAAATAATGCAAAATTTTTGCTAAAAATTGTAGACATTTTTTTTCAATTTACAATCTTTTCTATTTCTGATTGTTTATCCTTTCATTTCTGATTTAATCGCCTTTTTATTGTATGGAAATACTTACGTAAAACAGCGAATGCTGCAGTGAACAGAATGGCTGTTAAGCTGAAAAAAAAAGGGAGGAAATAATTAAGTGCTGTTGCATTATACTTTATTATAATTATAATTTTAAATTGTTTCTAATAATTTTCTATTTTGGAGAGGATGATAAAAACTAGTGTTTTATCTTTCTCAATTTAATTTCTGTCGTTTTATGAGAAATTTGAATCGCATTTAAAAAAAAAAAAAATAGAGAGAAGGAAAGAAGTAACAGAAATGTAAATACTGTTGCGTTTTTAAAAGAATGTAACTAGGTGTATTTCGTTTTATATAATACCTACTAATTACTAATTATAATCGTATACCGTCCAACTAACTAATTAACGAAATTTATTTACGATGAATATAAACGAAAAAGTCTACTATAAATAAATAATTACATAGTTGCTCGTGAGTAAACGTATGGTCATTAAAAAACTGCGTGTCTAAATGCAGGAAATTCTTTATAAAAAAATAACGCCAAGATTGTATTGTAAAAAAAAAAATAGTATTTTAACTGCGATTCAGTATAATTCGCCACGATAATATACGAAATATGAAAATATGTTGAAAATTCGTAAAATAAAGTTACGCAACAATTGCTACGTATTTCAAAAAATGTATTAATTTATAAGGGCGTAATTCGTCGTTGAATAATCGATTGGAACAAAAAAAGGAAATAATTGAGAGTAGTATTGCATCAGTATTTCCAGGCTGTGGTTTGTGAAACTTTATGTCTTCCGCGTTTTACAATCTTGCAAATTGTCAGCGTGCGTTAGTCACTGAAGAAACATTTCTCGTACCCACGTTTTTTTTTTTTTTTATTGTAGAATTTAAATTTTACACATTGTGTGCGTTTTGACGTCTTCGTTGCAATACTTTGATACACACATATGTTCTTGTGTTTTCACCGTTCCACAGAAAAGCAAAATTAGGTAATAAATAAATAATTATTAGCTGAATAATTCACTGAATTATCCAATTAAAAATCAGACTGTAGATTTTGTGTAATAATTTAACACTTCAGTTATTAAGAATACTGCCCTTAATCTATTATATCCAACTTCAATTATGTAATGCTCTTAAATTTTGCAATTGGTTAATTTACAACTATACAATTACATAATGCTCTCAAATTTTGCAGTTTCACAGAAAATAAGATTACAACACTATTTGATCTCCAATCATATTTACTCTAATTTAAAATTTAGGAAATTTAATTCAAAAAAGAAAAATTTCAAACTAACAACTGGTACAAATCGATTCAATGGTATATCGATGAAGTAGATAGTAAAGCAAAATCTACAAAAAAAAAAAAAAAAAAAAAAAAAAAAAAAAAAAAAAAAAAAAAAAAAAAAAAAAAAAAAAAAAATGAAAAATAGATAGCAAGAGCCAAAAGATAAAATTTCACGTTCCATAATGAGATCCATCCTTCCAAAAACTTAAAACATCCACCAAGCAGGCACGTCGTAGCTTTCACTCGGAAACGTTCGTTCGTTTAAACGAGGAAAAGACAAAAGCGGCCAGCGATGAACCACAACAAAACGAACGAAATTCCGCCGTTAATCAATTTGAACGCGATGATCGATTCATTTCTTGTGCTAATTTCGAATCAGCGAGACGCGGAAATGCGGAGTAGTAGATGAAAGAAGACAAAAATTCGTCGTACCAGAGGCGAACAGGAAGAGCGTACATCGCGAACGGTCAGCAGGTTCTCTCTCGAGCGACTAGCCGATCGAGAGACAGGGATGATATGTAAAGCCACACGATCCCCGATGCAAGACTGCAGGAATTGCCTTATCGCACTAAACATGTTGATCGCCTCGTGCCAGTTGTCGGTCATTGGTCCAGCCCCAAGTAGATTGTACCACAGTGTTGACGGTCTGGAGAACGGTGTTGCACGAACCTGTCGCCTTTTCATCGCTATTTTCACAACGACGAATTTTCGACGTTCTCCAAAGTTCTATTCTCTTTCAAGAAAACAATCAACGCGTACGAACGTGAACTTCCTAGTATCGACAGTATATCGATATATAGAAGTATATATCGTTTAAGGGGGTATTTTAGTGTGAACTTTTGAAAAAATCGAGTCTTTTTTTTGCATATTCTTAAAAGATAGTTTCAGAAATAAATCTCTGTAACCTTACTATTATTTCTAAAATTAACGAAGTTATGGTTATAAATCTCTGTAACCTTACATATTACTCCTAAAATTAACGAAGTTATGGTTGTTTGAAGGAAGCGACGACCAGCGTCGTTATTACCGCAATACAACTTTGAAGGCATTTTTCTGGAAACTATGTTTTTCAGAACCGTGATATCCCAAACCTAACCCAAACCTAACCAATTGACTCGAAATTTTAAGTATTTGGTACATGTGTGACTATAGCCCCTAACAGAATCAACCAAAAAATTTTATTTTTTATATTTTTTTGGGGCTTCCGAACAAGTTTAACAAAAACATGCAAAAATCGATAATCGAACTTCAAAGTATCGCACCCTTTTTTTAATTACCGACTTTTTTCTTTTGCTTTGGTATCTGCTATAGCCAAACTCATACTAATTAAGGAACATTCACGTTCTTTTCATTTGCAACAAGCAGAATCGCCGGAAGCATGGACGCCGTGAGACGACCTTTTTTGAAAGCGACTATGTTTGAGAATATGCAGTGCCACTTATTTTAACTTTTTTTGTCCCAAAAAATGTTAAAACATCGTTGAAACACGTACAAATAAACCTTGTCAATTTGACTGCAAAAGGTATAATAGTTTCTTTGCAAAAAATTCCCTAACAAAGTTAAAAAAAACACGCACTAGAATATCCCACTTAAGCATGTTCTGAATATTTTTTTCTCTCGTAGTTTAAGTCGTGTCACTTCACGAAAACTTCGGATTTAGGTTCGTTCAACTTCGAGCGTTGACTTGTTCGGTTGCTGTTCTTTCTGAGATTGGAGATTGCTCGACAACTTTGGAAAGCTAATTATATTCTGCATTCAGGAAGAGTGTCTTCTTCTTTTAATGAATTTTGAATTTTAGTTCTTTCCTAAACGAGAAACCTTTTCAATATGTTGCCAATTCGTATTCTTGTTCTGTATGAATTCAAATTAGATCGCGACAGATTTTCAGAAGTGTAGGATCACCTCTGCGTGAGAAAATGTTTAGAAGTTAAATTAATTAATTCAAGTCGAAAATAATTTAGAATTAAAAGAATTGATTAAAGTCGAGAATAATTTTCGAAAGTATCATATAATGACTTTTTATATAAGAATCTGACATTTCATGGGACACGTATAATACATGCAAGCGCCGGTCGACCTTAGTTTTGAAAACATTTGTAAAAGTATCTTTAACACTATAAATTTTAATGTCGTGCATTTTGTTAATAGCTTTGGCTTTAGATTTAATAGCTTGGATTAAAATTAAATTGATTTACTGGAAGAAACATCGAGATATGAATTTATCCAAGGTTGGATGCCAGTTTAAAAGTAGATAAATCGTAGTAATCGACCAAAAAAAAAAAAAAAAGAAAACAGATGATTCTTAATCAAAAAAGTTGCCAGCGAGATTCGAGGTGTAAAGAAAGAAAGAAACACAACTTAAGTTATAGAAACATAACAGAAACTTTGTCAATCATCTAAAACTACCAAGCTACTAAAGTCACTAAAAAGTGTGAAAAATATTTTTGTGAATATGCATCTCAACGTGTATAGAAAAAAGTTATTAGCATAATTTAGTATTTATTTCAGCATTTGTATTATGTCAATTGGATCAGACATTGATTAAAACAAATGAGGGGGGTGATTTAGAATTTGAAAAAAGTGATGAAGTTGAAAAAATTTGAAGAAGGAGTTAAAGATTTTGCAGGATTTACGAATGGATTTAAAGAAGAATGAGAATCGGCGTCTTTAAATATTTTGAAACATCATTTTGACAAATTTTCGTGCGTTTGAATTTTTTGAAAAAACGAAAGGGATGGATTATTTGAAAAAATCGTTTCTGAGTAGAAGTGCGTTCGAAATGTCTGAATTAAGATCAGAATATTTTGTGGAATGTGTAAACAATAAATTTTAAAGGAAACTTAAAGATGATTTGAAAAGAAATGACAGTTGATGTTTTTCAGATGTGGATGCCAAAAAGTTAAAATATTTAAAAGTAGTAGAGAGGAGATTTAAGGATTGAGGAAGACTATCACAAGTAATGAAAGTATGCTACGTTAATTTAACAAATAAAAAAAAATCCAAACTAATTTGCTGCGTGTAATTAATTCAATCTTTTCTCTCAGAAGCTACGTTCGTAATTGACAATGGATAAAAATAAAGTAATTGGCGTGATTGAATAATCAAAATGGAACGCTATTGAAACAGGGTTATTGAATTATCGAATAGAAGGACATTAAAATAAAAACAACGGAAATTAACAATGCAAATCATTTGAAACGCGGAAACTTCACGCTACTATTACATTTAACTTTACATTAAGAATAAATATGACTTGCGTAACTATAAATATGAGACCCTGAAGAATGTTAGTTACAGCTACTAGTGTTGTACGCGTTCGTTGCAAAAAAACTGGGAATGTTATGCGAGTGAAATTGACGAACTGAGTAAAAACTTGTAAACAGTCGTAAATCATGGCAAACGTTACGTCACAGTTTAATTTAAGGGTTAGGTTAAGCTGGTTACGTAGTTTTTTTTTTGTAACGAAGAAAATGTTGCAGGGATAATGACAAACTTTTTCAAGCACTACATCTAGGAACATAGCAGATTAACGAGAAACTAGAAGAATAATCAGGTGAAAGGTAGTAAAAAAGGTATAAAAGATAAATGAGAACGCTGAAAATGGATTTATGAGAATCGATTATCAATGTAAATTATGTTACATTAATTAATTTTAACAATAATATGTACATTATTAATTTTTTAAGGAAGATCGTGATTTTTTACCGAAGGTCGTTATTTTACCGTAGAAGATAAATTCTAGAAGTTCATTTAACCAGATGGAAGAGAAAACACTTGTTCATTCCGGTTATTCGAATGAAGAATGAGAAAATCGTAATATACGTAAATAAAGTGTAGTATCATTGAAATAAATTTTATTTTTGGGAAAGTGTAAAGATCAATCCAATTCTTTTGATCTCAATATGTATTTTATGCTCGAATATTTGGAACTCGACTTGTGACTACGTTCGATTTTCAATTAATTTCGCCTTTTAATCCGTCAAAGATCCATTGAACTGAGAAAAATTTGAATTTAAATCTACCCGCGGAACTCAGACGTCAAATCAGAAGTTCAAAGTATATACTTTTTCCTCTTGAAACTAACAGAAAAAGATTTCCATCCAATCTCATTCTTTTGATCGGAAAATTTACCAAACTAAAAAACTGAATTCATCAAATCCACAAACGTTTGATTTGCAACCAAAAAATCGAGTGATGCATGCACGCTGTACAGAAATATTCAAAATAGATTATTCGTAACATTCAACACGTGATGAATTTCTATAAAACACGTAAAATATTCAAACTATTTATTACAATATTTGTCACACTAATTTCTATTCATAAAAATGCGTTATAAATTATTTATATATATTATAAATTATTTTATATATATTTATAATTATTATATATTTTATATATATTTATATATATTTATAATTATTATATATTTTATATATGTTATAAATTATTTTATATATATTTATAATTATTATATATTTTATATATATTTATATATATTATAAATTATTTTATATATTTATATATGAATAATTATACATATATATATATATATAAGTATATTTAATTAAAATACTGTATATAAAATAATGTATATTTCATAAAAATACAAAATTATATATAATTACATATTCGTATCATCATCCATAAATACGTATACGTACAAAAACACAGAAACGCATACAACAAAATGTTGCAAATGTATTCTATCTCATCTTAAAACCTGATCGAACCAATTATATTTGACGCCAGAATGTTCACACAGTTGTCGGGTAATTATCGTTATTTAATTAGCTAGCCGTCAATGTCTGAGCACTAATCGCGATCGAGCAAGTAAATTTTGCAAAACGATGTCCACTTTCGCAATCGATCGTTACAAACGGTGGTGATCAATTGGAACGATAATAATCGGCTCGTAAAAAAGCGGTTGCCGCGATTCGCTGATGTTTGATCTTTTTATTAAGCGAAGTCGTTCTTCCGTCATCGAGCGTGATCGAATTGCGTGAAGGAAAGAGATTTTACGATTTTTCACGATTTAATAGACGGAGTTGTTAAGCGACGGCGTTGCAAAAGCCAATTAATTCCAAGAACCTGCGATCCGTGACAAAATATGCGAGCATACGTAGTCACTTGCCTCGAAACGTGATTCTTAATCATCGTGAATCGACAGTTCATGGAAGAATGTTGCATATTGTAGTAGCCACCTATCATATCATTAGCCTTCCTAGCTTTCTCATTTTACAATGTTTCGTTATCAATTGCCTTTTATCTAGCTTCCTTCTTCTCCTTCTTTTTGTTATTTTCTTTCTTTTTCTTTTTTTGTTTTTTTGAGTGAGTATCTCCTCACTAGAAAACCTCGATACCTCTCACTAGGTGTTTTCTTACGGAGCAGACTTTGGGTTTTCAATTCATCATTCTGCTTGAGACTGTTTGTGTTTGTGCCGTGATTATTTCCGAGATTATGGGTGTGTCGACGTTCATCTATGATAATTGACCAACTTTTTACGTTACCAGATAGAGTTTTTAAGATACTTGGATCGTGTTTGTAATTTATAGCGGAAGTTACGTACTCAAGGTATGTGTCGTTACGCAAATACAATTGTACGTTTCATCGGTGGAGAATAATTTAAATATGTAATAATATGTAAGTACATTAACTTTCAAAGTGGTCAAAATGACCAATTTATAATTTTCTGTGGAATTATTAATTTTTTATCCATTTATGACAGCGTATTTTTAGATGCTCGAGTGATTTTTAATAAAATATATTAACAAAAGTTTGTGTTCTTTATATTTGTGTATTATTAATTTCTACTTTCATTACATATTAATTTCACAAATATTATGCTTTGGTCGTCGGTAGTTCTAGCGTTAAATTTATAAGAAATATGCAATAGTAATTGAATCAAATAACCACTGTGAAAAAATGTATTTTAGAGTGGTGTGTCGTATCCAGCGAATCTGAAATATGTCTGACTGTTAACGATCTGTTTCTCCTGCGCTTGTAATTCTCTGCGTTACATTACAAGAATAATAACAGAGCGACGGAATATCGAAATATCGAATGATTTAACGTGTAATACGGAATAAAAACGAAAAATAGTGATATGAAGTAAGAATTTTCCATGTGCTTGATCACTAACGTTTTTCTTCACTTATTTCCAGTTTTTTGCATGATATCGATAACGCAAGAAAAAAGTATTACATGTAATATGGAAAAGAACATAAAAATGAACAAAAACATGTCTCGACAGTCATCGAAAAAAAAAAAAAGAAAATAATTACAACAACGTATTTTATATCTGACGAATAACAATCTTATTTCTTCTTGTCCACTTGTAGCTTTTTTTACTTTTTTATTATAAAATTCTTATCTCGAAAGTGTCATTGTTTTAATTATTAGGAATGTGAAATTTCTCATCCAGCGAGCTTGAAATGTGTTATTTAAATGGCCATCGGTTTCAGAGATATTCGTAAAAAATTTGTTTAGTTCTACGTATTTTTTTGAAGTTCTGATGTAGATCGAAGTTAAGCTGAAGGTATAATTACGTTGTACGTCAATCTGAGAACAAAAAAAAAAAAAAGATAATGATGAAAGTTTATAATAATAACCAAGTTTGAGGTTGATATTCAATCCGATCGACGACATTCGCCGAATGATTCAAAGAAATGAATGATTCTTCTTGGAGAAAGTTCCTTTCCTTAGGAATTTAAAAAGTAAAGAAAGAAGGAAACATAATCCAAAGGTAATTTAAACCTGGCCAGAAGCTAAAAAATCTAACTGAAAAGTGTTAAAAGTATTTTTTGTGAGATATCTCGAAAACTGAAACACACGAAGGGAGGAGTTAGTCAAAATTATTGTATCTTATCATTGAAATCAATGAGGAATTCTAATAATTACTAATAAGTAAGAAAGAAAGAGTAATAAGTGCAGTAAAAGTAATAAATATTGTATAGTAAATACATACTTGTTACACTCATCTGTAATTAAAGAAATTTTGGATTTTCTCTTCTGTTCTTTTATATAAATTACAGTAGTATTAAGAAATGAATTAAATTACAGTAGTAATTAAGACTGTGGAAACATTTTCAACAAAATTCGAAATAATGATATAAAAACGATTGATTTCGTCAATACTGTACTCAAAACAGATTTTCATAGTTGTATGCATTACCTATGTGATTATACACAGTTAGCCTGTATATTTCTACGAATTTTCAACGTTTAAGGAAAAACGAAGGTTCCTAATATTTCATAGGTATTAATTTATCTATCAGTTAGTGTTATACAATTTATTTATTTGTTGGTTAATTCTTAATGGCAACGCCACTTGAAATTATTTACTATGCAAAAAGAAAGAAATAAAGAAAAAAAAGGAATAGACTGGAGAAACGAATGTGTCAACGGGAGAATATTATTTATTATAAAGAATGTGCTCTTATTATTATAAATATGACCAGGATAAGGTTTTATTCACTTTATTGTACGTGAAATAATTATACATAGATTTTTGTCTGATCTGATTGAAAGTAACTAATTAATCAAAGCCTGCAAAATTATAGTTCGAAACACTTATTTTCCCATCATGTCTAATTTAAGTGTTTCAAATTTGACATGTGAACCTCTATGATTGACTGTATGTACATTTATATTACGTAGCTAATGTTACGTAGTGAATAAATTACACGAGGAAGATTATGACCCCAAGGTGAGAGAAAAAGTTTTATACTTCGAAAAAGTAACATATTTGTAACAGATACGTAATTCACGTAATTTATTTATTGAATTCTCATTGTGAAGCATGACGCTGAACTCATCATAGAACTATCGAAAGGGACTTTTTATCGCTTTGCGATAAAAAAATTAATTTCAATTTAATGAATTTAAATTTATTCTTAAATTCGATTGTTCCTTAGAATTTGGAGTTGAGAATTTCTGTTTTAATTATATTATTCCTGACGAACGAATTTGTCAAACGTTTCTTTCAAAGCGATCGAACAGAAGTATAAGAGAAAAAAAAGAAGTCCGAAGGTGTCGCTCACAACGAAACAAAGATTAGGGAAGAAGAGAATGACAAAGGACGAAGAGAGAAGCTGCAAATTAATATTAATCAGCACTTCTTCAAAATAGAATTCTCTAATTGAGGAGAATTAATTGACAGAGTAAACTTATATATTACTACCATGACCATAATCTATCCGGTGATGTAACATTATTCCTGATTTAATATATTCGCTGAAGCTATAAAAGTAAGTGTCACCGGCGCGCGTTGATCAGTGTCATTTAAATACGAAAGAGAAGATCAGTAATCAGTTTCTTGCTTTTCGAAAGATTAACGCAGAGAGATGTTCTTTCGGTTGTTCCTCTTTCTTGCGGCCATTGTCGGATTCGCAGTAGCTCAAATTCGTAAGTAAATTTTCGTTCCTCTTTCTTCTTCTTTTCCTTTCTTTACGAAATAATGCACTTAGGCTCTTCGTTAAACATGGAAGTTAAATAATATTTTAAATTTATGTAAACGAGAAATTTAGAGATGAAAGAAGAAGGAGATGTGAGAATTTCAAAAATTGGTTAATTATAACATTTGACGTTACGATAATCGTGATATTTGTCATACCGGAGTTGAACATTTGAGAAATGAGGATTATAAAAAGAAACGTGTTAATAAATTGATAATAATTTATATTAAGTTCTCTTATACAATAAATAATGTCCTATACTTTTCTTGAACCTGAAGTCGAAAAAAAACTATAATGTTTATAAAAGTACAAGCAAACAAATATGAAAACGTCTCTTACAATTAAAATTTAAGAAATTATGATGAAAAGAATAAAGTGATGAAATGCCTAATGTTTAAACTTTAAGAAATTTTAGAAAAAGAACAATGTATTAATAATTATAAATAATTATAATAATAATTTAATAATAATAAGATTTTTTTTAAACGTGAAATTTAGAAAATCACAAGTGAGTGTTAATATAATGATTCTTCGGAAATGAATGCATTCACCAAAAATCGTTCGTCAAATTTCAATGCGTCCTACGATAATCTTTGATAAAAATGCATACTACATAGTGTATATATGTATATTTGATCATCTGTTATATAAAAAGTTAAGCAGCATACAAAAAAATACTATTTATTAAATACTATGTATTTAACATATCTAGTGTTTAAATCTTTCACTTTAGTCGGTTTGTGCAATTCCTGAATTTCATTAGATACTAAATTAATTAAGATTAAGATAGTAGGTATTGTAATTTTTAACAATACAATTTTTAGTGATATAAAGTTTTTAGCAATAAATTTCAAATACTGCTCTCAGACTTTCTTGATGAATTTGACGACTCTGGTTACAAGTTTCATCTTCTTGCAACAAAATTTTGAAAATCGAGAGATACTAACATTATGCGTTTCCAGTCTGTGCACGACTGATTTCTTCTTCATGTTATCTTTGAGTTCTTTGGAACGGTAAGTCATCGATGCTGTAGCATTCTTTAGAAAAGCAAGTTGATGCATATTCATTTTATCTTGTTATATGTATCTAGATAAGAACGACAAGGACAATTTCGATAAACGTTGTTTACTCGTACGCGTTAGCATAAATTAGATCAAAACAAGTGGTAACTCTGTGCAGCAACTTGCAAAAAAGCTAATAAAGCTAATCCAGTATTATCATCTATTAGGAAGTTGTTTCGAATGGTATTTGAAATGCAAGGTAGATTCAAGGAATCACTATCCCAATCCATTAAATGGCATCCATTAAATAGCCTTACGTAACAGAAAATACGTTTCTTAATGCAGTTTATGAAATACAAAAAAAAAAAATGGATTATCATAACATCATTAGACAAGAAAATTACCACGACGTATATATATATGTATTCATTAATGAATAAATATGTCGGAGCCAATTTTTCAAAAAACTTATCAAATGATTGACTGCTATTCAAAAGCTAGAAAGTCGAAGAGTCTGATTGCACGTGGAATTTAGAGAACAATAAATGACAACAATCATCGATAGAATATAGTAAATATTAAGAGACATGTTACATAACAACGTAGATTAGTAAAAACGTAATGACAATATTTATAAATGTGTTTCTCCAACGATTATTATAACACGTGGTATTACTAAAATAATTTACAACAATATGTACGTTATGTATAAGTATTTAAATAAATATATTATAATAATATGTGTGATAAAGAATATAATAGAATATGTCAAATATGAAAAACTTTGCACAAAATAAATATAACGATATCTATAAATCGATTATTGCGTATCAGAGTAATTTTGAAAGCCTTCTCCTGGAACGTGGAAGAAGAAATTGTACGCAATTCTAGACTGTTTATAAATTATGTAACCAGAGTAGCTTCGAAATCTGAAACGTTCAACGAAAGAAGTAAAAAGTTTGCTATCGTTGGAACAACTCGAAACACTAAAATATTCCAACAAAAAAAAAAAAAAAAAAGAGAAAAGAAAAGAAAAAGAAAAAGTTTGCTGCAAATCTACGTCATTACGAACTTATTATTATTTATCGATTATTAATTGTCAAATCCATTATACCTGTTTGCCAGCTTCTTACATACCCGTATGCGGACTCAGAAATCCGAATCTCGACAAATGCATCATCAACAGCGTGATTACTGTGACTGAGAAGCTGCAGCACGGAATTCCGGAGTTGGATCTCCCGCCAGCTGATCCATTGAACATTGGAACATTCGTGCTTACGGACTTGCCGAATTTCAAGGCGGTCGGTTCGGACGTGAAGCTGAAAGGGCTGAGCAATTACCACATAAATTTCTTTCACCTGGACGTTGAGAAGCAAAGGACAGACATAAATATAACATTTGATGAACTGTCGTTAAACTCTGTTTTCAATGTCACCGCTCGGATCTTGTTCCCGATAGAGGAAACAGGAAACGTTCTGCTCACTGCAAGTAAGTTGAATTAATATATCACAATATCGTTAGATATCATTATATTCGTCCTCATCTATAGACGATGAGAAAAGTTAGAAAAATGTTAGAATGATATTTCGAAGAATGACAACAAACCTTGTCTTTTTCCATTTTCTTTTTCTTTTTATTCTTCTTTTTTTAAGTTTCGAACCGATACCGATTCCTATACACTATATCCGATACACCACGTGAAATGTGCACCACGCTCGAGTTTTCGAGGTTTGCCAGAAATTATTGCAATCGTTCACGCGCTAGCAGATAGCAGACTTGACGCTCACTGCGTGCCAACTAACGACACAGATGAAATATGTACATGAATCCGTGGAGGAACGCTGCTCCTTCTGCTTGAACGCCACGTTACTCTCGTAGAATGCCTCTGTATGCGATTTATATCGATTGTAGGTCAAACGATTTCTTGCCGGTAAGCGAACTGTTTCTTCCGAGCCGCGAGAAAATCGAGAAAGATTCTCTCGTTTCTTTACCGATCGACTTCGATGGTTATGTTTTCAAACGTTATGTTTGTCAACTCGGTCGGAGCGCACTTCGTTTAAATATTTTTGGAAACCACGAAGTACTCTTGCTTGCTGGGTGTTTTCTTCAAAAATAGTGTGAAACCCCGACCGTGTCATAAATCGAGGCAATTCCCAAGAAAGTTTTCTAAATAATAATGTTCCAAGAGTATAATAACATTTAACACGTGATTTCCGAAAGCAATGATATAATTTTCGGTTAATATATGTGTAATCGTGCAGTCCGTCTTTCCTTTACGTTAATAATGATACGAAGTAAAACTTGAATGTGTCAATATAATTCCATTATATTTTTATAAATAAATATATATATATATATATATATATATATATAATATAAATATAATAATATAATATATTATATACATAATATAAATATATAAATTTAGCATAAATAGCTTATAAATAAAAATAATTAGCACCTGAAAAATAATTATTTTAAATAAAATAATAATAAAATAATTAGCACGTGTGAAACTTGAATGCGTTAATATAATTCCATTTTTATGTCAATAAAATGATATGAAACAAAACTTGAATGTGTCAATATAATTTCATTGTATATTTATAAATAAATATATATATTATATATAATATAAATATAATAATATAATATATATAAAATATATATTATATTATTATTATATATTAATGCACGTGTGAGACTTAAATGCGTTAATTGTATTATACATTATAAACAAATATGTATATTATATTTATTTATATTAATATTTATTAATATATATATATATATTATATTTATAATATTAATATAAATAAATATATATTATATTTATTTATAATATTTATTAATATATATATATATTTATATATTATATTATAGTTATATTATAAACAAATATATATATTATATTTATAAATATTTATAAATATATATCATGTTTATATATACATTTATAATATATTTATAAACAAATATATACATTATATATTTTAATGCACGTGTATACCCGTGTAACATGTAAATCTGTAGCCATCTGAGCCGAAATCGAATTAACAATGAAACGCACATAGTTTTGTGCAGTTGATGCATCAACTGTGTCACTACACAGAATAGATTGTAGAGTTTTCCTTCAGAAGTTAACGTAACGTTAAACAGAGGGAGGGCAAAGTTAGAAAAATACCATTTCATTTCATCTTCACCACCAGAAGAATTTTGCGGTTTTGCCGATTGACGAAATTTGCCCTTTTCACTCAACGAACGGAATATTAATTCATTTTGCAGGGAACGCGAATGCTCACATAGTCCTGACGTACGTGGTGACCAAACGTGGTGACAAACGATATCACTACTACTCGTCAATGAGCATAAAATTGATTGTCACGGACTTCGACGTAGAATTCCACGGGCACAGCTTTGACAAAACCCTGCAGGAGGCGATCGAGCAAACAATACAACACAATAAGAAGGAATTGTTGGACGCAAGCATAGGGAACTTAGAGAAGGCCACTTCGAAGAAGTGTCTTGAAATAATTAACAACTTGACCAAGCATTTCACGTACGACGAGATGTTACCCGATCGGGAGTAAACCAGACAAGTTAAGCGATCGGATTTGCCAATCACCGGGAAAGGAGATGAAAGGGAAACTACAGACTAAACACCGAACTGAACTGAATCAAACTTTGTGTATTAGAGAGACGAAAGTGCAAGGAGGGTGGGAGAGAAAAGTTTGTACATAATACTGTGGAATAAAGAACACTCGTTCTCAAGATCATGTTCCCAATTTCAATTTCCCATTCGTCGAGATTCGTCGTTGCTTTAGAAGATCTGAATTTTCAGAAAATAATGTTCAAGAAGAGAAAATCTAAAAATGGATGTAGAAATTTTCGAATCATCCTTGAATGTATATTGTATACTTTGTCGCTCTTTTTTTGTCGTTTCTTTTTTTTTTATTCATATATTAAGAATATGTTGTTGTTGTTGTTGTTGTTAACAATGTTAAACGTAATTCACGTTGAGTTTAAAATTTCACATGAAACAGTGTAAAATTTGTGAAAAGGAAATTAAATTCAACGTAGATATCGAATGCAAAACTTGACGGAACATAATGTAAAAATTTGTTGAAAGAAAATTTCTTGATTTCTACGGCGGGAATTAATGTTCAATTATCAATTAAATATCAATTACTCAGTATTTGTTAATATTCTTAATTATGAAATAAGTCGGACAACATCTATCTTCTAGAATACAATATATTTGAGCGATATGTTTTCCAATGTGAAATGTACATTTTGAAAATCATATTATATATATGCTGGTAATAAATTCTGCAAAATAGCATTAGAGCTGTACTTTTATTTTAGCAAGACGGAATTTTATGTATTATCCAAAAAATTATTATACGTGATCAATTCGATGCATTGCCTCCTTAAACAACAATACTACTTTCTTTTGCTAACAATTTGTCAAAGAATAACGATCTTCAAATATCGAAGAATGGCCACTGAAGGTTTGTGATATTGCGAATGTATGCGTGATATGAATACGAAGGAAAAATGCAAGCTAAAGAGAAATAAATCAACGAGAACTGAGGAATTAACATCGCTATTTGTAAATAGTAAAGTATCATAGTCACAGTGAAGTATCATAGTCAACGAAATTCAGTCAGTTATATTTTATTGTAAAAATTTCACAATTATCCATCCCTTGCGTTTCTTTAACAGACTGTGGATATTTATGCAAATTCGTAATTTTTCCTACGCAACTGCATCTACGTCGAAATTAAAACATAACAGTTTGTATACTTTGCATATTATGTGTAATAAATGTTACAGATTTATAATACCAGATTTATAAAAAATTTACAAATTTACAGATTTATAAAAAAAGATTTATTTCTACAATACTTTCGATATTTATAGGATATTATCTACTCAGATATTAATACAAATATATTTCATACATTCTCCGTATGTCATATTTGTGTATTTGTAAATTCCCAGCAAACGCATAAAAATTCACAATCTACCACAAACTTCCAAGCAAAGAGAGAAAAAAAAGAAAAATCATAATTCCAGATCATAGTCTTTTCAGATCTCAAACCTTCGAGGGGGCAAAAGAAGAAGAAAAGAAAAGAAATCGTAATGCCAGATCGTAATCTTCGTTTCTCAACGACGTACTTAAAACAGAAGAATCTCTCAAAGTTGAGCGAGACGATGTTACAGCTGTTCTCGATGCTTGAATTTATCATCTACGATATTTCTCGACTGTGTTTACGACTCTGGGAAGAGCATTTTGTACGGAAACTGTTGTAAAATACCGTTTGCAATGTCTATGAACGCTTTCGAGATGGCGTTCTCGACAGCTGGTTTGATTTCAGTGACGAAACCGTTGAAGTTGCTGTTGATGGCGCTGTTGACCGCGTCGCCGAGAACTGGATCACCGTCGAAGAGGTTTTGCAGACGCAGAGCGCCGTCTTGTACGACGAGTATCTTCGTCTTAAGCTCGGCTACTTTTAGGTAACTTTCGCCGTCTTCCTTCTTGAATTCCTTCATTTGTAACTTCACGACTGCCTTGCAGTTTGTGAAGTTACCTTGCATCGGGCCATTGCCCCGTATATGAAGGAGAATTATTCGTCCATTGATGTCGTAGTTGCCACTGATGGAAAGATGTGGGAGATCCACATCGACTGTGAAGGTCAATGTTTCCAAACTGGCTCTGTGAAAAACGTACATTTTATATTTCACATATAACATGTTATGTGAAATATTAATACGTTAATATAATATTTCACATGTAATATGTTATGTAAAATATTAATATGTTAATGTAATATTTCACATGTAATATGTTATGTAAAATATTAATATGTTAATATAATATTTCACATATATGTTGCATAAAATATTAATATATGTTAGTATAATATTTTACGTGCAATATGTCATGTAAAATATTAATATATTGGTATAATATTAATATATTAATATAATATTTTACACGTAATATGTTATGTAAAATATTAATATTATGTTAGTATAATATTTTACGTGTAATATGTTATGTAAAGTATTAATATATTAGTATAATATTTTACGTGTAATATGTTATGTAAAGTATTAACATGTTAATATTAGTGTAATGCTCATACACTACCATCCTGGACTTTGGATCATCCTATTAATTTTAATAATTAAAATATCGATACTTATTACAGCAAGCTGTTACTATTTAAGTTATATTTATAATTTAAAACGACATGAATTTTGAAAATCCCTCTCGGAAGTTAAAGTCAAGTTGATGAACTTTCTCAATTGTATAAAGGGAGAATTATTACTCTGAAGAGTGTTTCGTCTCGTATGAAACGCAGAGTTTTGTCAAAAATTCTAATATTTAACAAGGTAAATTGTTCAATAATTATTTAATTATTGAATAATCTTTTTGATTTCAAAAGAAATTAACAAGAAGTTAATTTAATGACCATTAAATCTGTTCGACGGCCCTGAAACTGTTATGAAATAATCTTTCAATACTAAAATTCACAATTATCTAAATTTGTCATGTAAAACCGTGTGATTCGATACACCGTTACATTTAAATCGTCGTTTTTGTTTGGTACGAGCAAAGATCATTTGATCAATGGATCATGCGTCATTGACATTCAGCGTTTCCGTTCCATTGGGGTTTCATCTTCTTTTTGCAATTCCCGTGTCACGTTGGTCATACAAATTATTCGCAACTGCCAGAGACGAGTTCGTGTCACGGCCATTCGCGTACGCGCGGAATACAAAGAGGAGGATCTCCTCATTTTATTATTTATTTATGAGTCACTCGGTCAGAAATCAACGTAATTTCTTCTGCTTCACGAGTGAAAAATTGCATTTATTTCGCGTGGTTTCCCGACAAAGTGAATGGTCGTCCAGAACGTATCGAGTATAAAAATATTTCAAAGAAAAGTAAATGTTAAAGGAGGTTGTTGAAAACAAAAAAAAAAAAAAAAAAGTCTAGTCGAGGAATGAAAACCGAAGAATGCGAAAGAAAATTAATCGACCTTTTGGTACAATAAAATAACGAAATATACTCGTAGTGGAATACTCTTAGCGAACTGTCATTAATAATCTTAATAATCCTGTAGTTAATGTCACGTTGATCATTAATTACTAAAACGAAAACATGTAGAATTGTACGTTCAATCACGACGATTTATGTTTCACTGAACTTTCCCATTGTTAATTGTTGTCAATGTCTAATTGAATAAACCTAATTCTGAAAGAGTGAATCGTTCAAAATTTCTCTTATTTTTGACAGTGTTCATTTCTTTATATCCTTGTTAGGTAAATTGATACTCAACTTTCATCGGAATATTTCAATATTCCGATAATAATTCTGAAGGATAAATCTTTTTTTTTTTTTTTTCTATATTGCTGTGAAACAAATTGAACAATTTTAGTTCTAAAGAAAATATAGAACTCGCTGTTGTAATTCACTTGGAAAAATTTATCCTTCAGTCAGTGATTAATTTCTACAAGTTCTGAGAAACAGAATCGATTATCTTAATTCATTCTATCATTCGGTATTAACTCGTCTCTCCTCGGATTCAATTACACTTTCACGAGTACCCTTAACTATTTGCACACGCTAGACAATGTCTTCATTTCCGAATGTCATTTCAAGGCAGGTCGTTCATCGTTCATCACCGTGCTCGTAACACGTGTCATTAGCCGCTTAATTTGACATAATGACGGGCCCGGGCTTTGTTTTATAAGACCCGTGACGCAATCCTCCTTCATATTCGCAGAAATTCGTCTCAAACAATTAAGCTGAAGTGACAGCGAGGAAAATTGAATTTCGCAACAATACAATTATTTACGTAATAAATAAGCTTTGATAACCTCGGACGACATTTTTAGATTAGAATCTTCTAAGAGGAATTGAGTGTAAAAGTTGTAAATTTTGTAAAATTTTCTCCAAGCTCGTAATTGCAGACTGCAATTGTGAAACTACTCATCAACAGCGTCCGCTTAAAATTTAACACAGTATTAATTAAATGTATAAGGTATAATGTTGAATTTTCTTTCAGTCATTCAGTTTTTTCTTAGAGCGTATCAAAATTCTCTGTTATTCCAATGTTTAACGCATAAATGTATTTTTCTCTAAAATACACAATGATTACTGTTTTCTTATTTGTTTTTTTAATATTTACGTTCTTAGTCATGCACGTTGAGATTTCGCAAATTTTCAAACGAAAGAAAAAATAGGAGAGAAATGATTGAATCAGTGACACACATCGTAAGGTCTAGAGACGACGATATTTTTGCTGTTACGTAGATGCATCGTTTATAATCACGATTACAACGTAGACGTAATGTAGTAATGATGCAGAAGCTTGGCATTTCTTCTGAGTCAACCAATTTCTTATTACAAATATTTAACGATGCCGCGTTATTAATCAGCATCGTGTCTTTACATAATTCTAGGAGCATTGAATTTCATAATGAGAAATTGACTTGATTTATTAGAATTGCAAAAATAAAGAAACTTCGTCGGCAAGGAATTTCACGTTACATTTTTAAATGAGAAAAAGTATATACTTGCGTACGTTTAATTTTACGATAATTTATTATGATATTATAATAAAGTCTTCAGATGTTGTGCTGAGTCCTCGTCCCCTTTGCAACATAATTAATTAATCAAACATTCAGAAATCGAAATACGATAGCGCGGACATTTATGGAAATTTATTTATGAATAAATATCTGTGGAGACTTATTTTTATGAATACAAAAGGGAAAACGCGATTCAAGTAGAAATTCTTTTCGTTTGATTTATCATGATTTATTAGAAATATAAAAGAATTGATTGAGCTTCTTGAAGCAATTTTAACGATAAATTCTACTTAAAGTCAAATTTATTTTACAAGATTAGTAAAAAAAATTAATTTTACATTGATCAAAAATTGATGTACCTAAAAACGTGAATTGAAACGTGTATTATACGTTCAAGCATTCAAAATTTTAGCAACCTTTTCAAAAACAATTTTTTGCAACGACTTGAAATCTCGTAATCATTAGTGCGTGATCAAATTTCGCCAAAGAGTTCGAGAACTGTATTCAACAAAAATTTTCTCAGGATTGACAAGGTCCACGGGAGTTGATATTATTTGAACAGTACAATCCAGTCTTTTCGAAAATAACACAAAAATCACGAAGCGAACGTAAACATTAATATTTAATCTCGTAGATGTAACTCCAATTACAATTATTATTATCATTATTTTCCTCTTTAACCAATCGTTTACCTATCATTTCTTTTTATTTCTTTCCTTGAAATATTTTTATTTCAATGTTTAAACTATCAATTTTAATATTCAGATTATTAGAATGGAACTATTCTCAGATTATTAGAATGGGACAGAATGTATCCTAGTTTGCTTAACATAGATTTCGAGTCTCCTTTGGATAATTAAGTTTATTCCACGCTTCTAAGTAATCTTGAATTTGTCTACTCACTTCAGCTTCGTCAATGAGAAATCACTGGAACCGTGAATGATAGCGTTCGTTATCTTCAACTTCAGGTTCCCTCCTGCTGTAGCTGTTAATTCCTTCAACAGCAATGGCTCCAGAGAAGGTATTTTATAATCTGGCACTCCAGTCTTCAACTGCGGTTTCATGTTGATTATGCTTGATTTTATGCATTCAGAAAGGTTCGGCTCGTTCTTCTTGCAAACGTGAATAAACTCAGCTGCACGCAGTCGACAAAGGGAAAGAAGAAAGGTTAGATCACGTCAAAGTTCTTTTATAAAAGAAAACAAAAGAAATTACTTCTCAAAGTTCAGCAATTACAAACTGAAGATATTTGACATTAATCCTTGCGTGCCTACCATTTTCGAACGTTTCAATACTTGCATTCAACTTTGTAATTTTTTTAATTTAATGATATTTTGATATGTAATTGAAATTCGATAATTCAAATTGTTATTTAACAATTCAATATATTTAATGTTTATGAAATATCTCGTAATAGAGAAGCTGTAAGGCTGCAGAAGGAAATGGATTTTCAGTAAGAACGAGAAGAATAAGTTTGTTTCTTTTTTCGTTATAATTAATTAAAATGATAAAATGTATGAAATTCGTTGACCCTAGTCTACCTGAACGAGTAAGTCGAACATGACTATCATAATTCTAAATTATTAATGTAAACAGTATAATTCTAAATCTAATAATATTAATAACTTTAATAAATGAATAAATAAAAATAATCGACCAATTAATTACCACTTTATAATTGTGATAAAAATAATTTCGAATGTATACTGACGTACACTTTTTATACTATTAGAAAAGAGCACTAGATACACGATTGCACACATGATATAAATTTATGCTCTATTGTAATTTTCCACTTTGAAACGTGCCTTTATGCGCGTTTATATATTATTGTTTGCTGCAAAATGGCACGAGAGAAATTAAAATTCAAGTGATTTTCCAATAACGAATAACAAAATAAATAAAAGCGGAATACATATGCAAATGTACTGCTTATTGAATATCGTGTGTGAATAGGTTCTATAGCATAAGATAACGAAAGTAATCTATTAATTCTTCACTTCAAAATCCATAAAAAAAATTTGCATAACAGTATTGAACAAATGGAATATAGAAGATCACGAAGCGATGTAATCACAGTTTTTATGTTGCATAATTGAGAAGAGATAATCTTCTCTTTATTTGAACAACAATTTGAGGAAATAAAATGAAAATGTTTTAAAGAGAAATTTCAAAAAAAGAAAGAACCATTCTATCGCACATATAGAATAATTTTCCTTTAGGAAATATGTGAAACTTTTATTCTACAGCTTTTGCCAAGAAAAAAGAAAAAAAAAGAAAAAGAAAAAAGAATTTGAGAGAGAAAGAAAATTTTGTACAAAATTCCACAAGTGTCTACGATTTTTACACGTGATAAATAACTGCAATTTAAAAAAGAATCTAATTATGCGATATATACTATCAGCGTCACAGTATTTTTATACAATTAATCCGATTCGAGTTTTACAGATTACTCTTGTGTTCACTCGATAAAAGTTGGCAACTAATTATTTGACATTATTCAAATACTATTTTTAAATTTGAACTCACGATAAATAATTAATGAGTGAATAGCGTGAAGAGCGTTATAAATGAAATCATAACTGGCGTGTGTAATATAAATTCGCCTCAGGCATACAAATTTGTCCTAAATCAACCTAATCCAGAGGTAATTTTTAACTTGTCACAAAAATTTATGTGCTTGATAGAACAATTTACTAAATTCTTAGTAGAATGCAAAATACAGAGTTTTGTTGTCTCTGTTCAAATTCTACAAACAAATCTTCTTCATCGGATAATTATGAAAATTGTTGCCTTCGAGATTCATTCGTATTTATTTATATGTACAGCAAATTGAAATACATTAAAATTAATTGTGTTTCATCGGTATATGTGCACATACACTGGCCAATTGCTGTAATTATTTTGTCAATTCGAAAGATTGCTCTTTGTTTCGATTCGCAATTTAGAAGCGGCGTCCTTTTTGAGAATAAAATAGCTTGTTGGAATGGAAAATTATTCTCGACAAATACGAACGTCAATTCCTATTACTATATTACTCTATTAATATTTAGTTGATTATTATCATCAATTATTTGTATTGAAATATTTTTTTAGATGAAATATCTACTGTTTGGTAGAATATTTTCATTACTAATTAATTTGTTAATTAATCTGAATATATTAATATATTATTTTATAATATATTTTGTAATATATTAATATATTATTTTATAATATATTTTGTAATATATTAATATATTATTTTATAATATATTTTATAATATATTAATATATTATTTTATAATATATTAGTATATTAATTTATTAATTTATTTATAATATAATAATATATTAATTTCAATTTCGTTTGCTACATTGTAGATAATTTATTTTATAAGGAAAACATTATCATTGATCGTTTCTACAAAATATTCCAGAGTCTAAAATTTAATCAATAAACTTTTTTAAATAAATTATTAGATATTATGAGTTATACTGTAAACTATAAAAGTACTCACACGTTCAAATTTGCTCGAAACTCAGGTTGCACGATTAAACAAAGTTTAAGGGAGTGTACTGTTACTGTTGGTGTAAAAAACTAAAAAAAAATTTTTTTCTTTCTCTTTCAAGTAGATAATAATACGAAATTTCGTACGGAAAGGATTTTTTGAACAATTCGAATAACTGACAGAGTTACAGTCCTGAAAACGATTTTTCTTTCATTCTAGATAAATGTTATCTTAAAATTTAAAACACGTTCGTTTCGAAACCATAATTTTCACCTAACTGTTTAAAACAGACCCTAGAAACCATGTATCTGTTTAATTTCAAACTTTAAGAAATTATCTTCGTTTGCAAATTTTTGAAATTACCCACAGCGTGGCGTACTGTAATAATTTCTTTAATCATTTTCAAAGAAGCAAGGATGTAGCAGTTTTCAAAGGAAAGAAGAATTTTAATTTCTCCCTTCGTCTTTTACTCATTTGCGAAACGTTCAACGAGTTGAATATAAGAGAAAAAGAGAAGGAGAAAAGATATGCAGTCAGAAAATTAAAATTGAAATTCGAAAATATCACTTACGCAGATCTCGCGCGAGTGCAACGCCAGACATCGCCAGGGCCAATCCAATTACCACGATCGTCTTCATATTCACCCTCTCGAAGATTAATTTCCTAAAGGTCGAACGAAATTTACGAATATACTAAAATGAAGTATCGATGCAAAGTGCTTCTGCTGGAAAATGATTCTCTCTCGAGACGAGAGAATAATGGCCAACCAAGGAACAGGGTTGTTTCGTCACGCGCGAATGATCAGATCGTCGGCCTACAAGTGAATAACGTGGCTTGCCCCAAGTCCTTTTAGTAGTATCTCCCCTCTCTCAATGATTCCCTGCCGTTGTTCGTCGATGATACTTGCTCCAGAGCATCCAGATCAACGTGCTTCGAATCATCACGAATTCTGGTCACGTGATCTTGACGAGACGCGTGTCGCGGTAATTTTATTTTATTACGTCGGCGTATGCACGTGCTCGTGCGACAGTACCTTCGCTACGTTCGTTGGCAACGTAAATTTAATTCGATGTTTGAATCAACGTTGTTGAGATCAGTGTTTCTATTTTTCTTTTTTTCTTTTTTTTTTTTTTTTTTTTTTTTTTGTTTCGGCATCTTTCGGATCTGATAATTCGGATTGACAAGATGTGCCTTTCAATTACACTAGGTAAGAAGACTTAACACTAGGTACAATAATAATAATTATATAGTGATATTTGTAATATTAATAAAAATTCAACTGAGGTGTTGCAAATTAAAATTGAGGAATTTACAAGTTCGTCAATGTATGATTGTTAATGGTCCAATGGCACCAAGAATCATAGCACATAGAATCAATACTATTAATATTCATATTATTATTATTAATATTATCATTATTATTATTATTAAATATTATTTATATTATTTATAATTATTATTATTACTATTATTAATAATCATTATTATTATTAAATATTATTTTTATTATTATTATATCCATATTATTATTATCATTATTAATATTATCAATACAATTGTTATTTCCAGTATTAATATTGACTGACATGATATTAACTCTTGACTCATATCGTTGGACAATTATAATGATTTACGGTTAAATCGCTTATTATTTATACTAGTTTTAAGATATTTGATTTAATTGAATTTCTTAATAATTCTTATAGTATTAATAATAATCACAATACATAGTGCAACGTGTGAATGTGTTATCATAATAAAAAGCAATCTCAAGCAATCTCAGGCGTGTGACGATCATGAAAAAATGAAACAACGGAAAAATCTGTATCGATGTTTGATAACTGATATTAGAGCCAATGCTGTATTATGGAAATTTATTTTGTAAATCACTTATCCAGCAATTAGTTTTCAATAATTTTTGCATTTCCGCTTTTACATAAGCGATTGATTAAAACCGATCTCGATTTTGCATATTTGAATAGAAAATTCTGGAATCCGCAGGAGAAATAGTTTACAAGAACAAACGCCGGTGAACTTTGCTCGTATAACATGCGAAGTCTGTCCTTCGTTTGAATTTAAGTAAATGAAATTCTAGAAAAGTGAATGAACATATTTGATACCTTCGTTTGAAGTAAAAGACGATGTATACTCAGCGTAAAAGTGATTTACGTGTCGTGTTATTTAAAAAGGAATGCCAACATAACCTGGGATGCTTAAGTGTGCAATGAGTTTTTAGTAAAGAAATAACATTTTAAGCGAAGTATATTCGTGTTCAAGAATTAAAAAAAATTCACGTTCAAATTCGACGAACATTATACAATGCCTGTTTAGTGTATATTAAATTTTAGGACGAATCTTGAATCTCTAACCACTCTGCAGAAACCTTGTTAATTTTAAAAATTACGAGAAATTTTCAAATCAAACGTAACTACAGCTGTTATAATTATTGTTGAAATTGGCTGACGCATCGTTCAAATATGTGCAATTTAACAATCAACTCTAACATGATTTCATGTTTATTTGAGAGAAATAATGTATGCACCAATTCATATTCAGATCTTACAAAATTTTACATTTGTATGAGAAAGATAATTTTATTCGCAGAATTTGAACGATTCATTTGCATATATGTGAATGAACATTCTAACGTGGCCTAAAGTGAAGAACGAAGAATAAAGAGTGAATAAAAATAATTCTACGTTTTTATGTTTCTTCGATTAATTCCCATTATCATGCACTATAGAAATCGAAGAAGAGTGATGACTGTGATGATTCGTCTCTGAAGAACGCGACGACGATCCAAGAAAAACATGGTGAGAGATTTTCCTCTTGAAACTTTTCCTTTCTTGCTTGCGATCGTCGGGTAGAAAACGCGATTTAGTTTTCCTTAATGTCAATCATAATATATATAATCGCTAATAAAATCATCAACGGCTGAAACACTACTTTGCACTCCCCTAATTTATATTTGAAAAGTTCCAACTTATGTGTGCAAATTCCGATGGAAATGTTTAGATCTAGATAGATCTCATTAAAAAAAAATCTCAATTACGGTCATAAATATTTGCATCAATATTAGCGATCTTTGAATAACACGTTTAGACAACTGCGACTGCAGCTTTTTTTCTAACACGTATATATCAATTATTATTTTTTTCGTCCAAGAAGTTCCGGAATTAATGAATGATTAAACATGAGGAAATTAATTATTTCAAGGTACATTTTTTGTCTTCAATAAAAAATTCCAGCTCTCACATTATAGTTACAAATGTGATCCGATATAACATAATTTGTAATTCTCTGATAAACGAATGTAAATTTTTCGAAAACTCTACATAACATTAACTTAGTAAATATATTGTTGCCTTTAATAATATAATACAATATATTGTTGCCTTTAGTCATATATTTCAATATATTATTGCCTTTAATAATATATTATTAATATATATTTATAATTAATATAACGATAAGTCTGTATTACAAATTTGTAATATTTTAGAAAGAACAAGGGACTGAAATATTTTTAATATATTAATAATTATAAATATTTAATATTATAATTATATATATTTATTATATATATTTTAACATATTAATAATTATAAATATTTTATATTATAATTATATATATATTTATTTTATATATTATAATTATATATATTTCAATATATTAATAATTATAAATATTTTGTAATACAATTATATATATTTAATAATTATAAATATACTAAAAATATTTATTTAATATATTAATAATTATAAATATATTTAAAATATTTCAGTTCCTTGTTTTTTCTGAAATGTTACAAATTTGTAACATAGACTTATCGTTATATTAATCTTACAAGTGTGCAATTATTCTCCCTTCGTACTTTAGTACAAAAGTCAAAAAATAATTAAATAAGTGGCGGAAAATTATACACCTCCAGCATTCGATTACACGTATGTAATATATATATATATTATTTACGGAAATGGAAAACGGCCTTCGGAGTCGAAGGATAGAAGAAGACAAGACAAGTGGTTGTCAAAAAAATGAATAAGTAATGGAGATATATTTTTGAGGAACAGGTATTTATACGTGTACACGTATGTGGAGTGAACATGCTTGGAAAAGGAGCCAATGTTTGCAAGAGGAGCCCTTGACGCGTCAAGGTAGAAATGGTACCCTGACCCTGTCCTTCGGCGATGTCGTCGAATATCACGAGTACAGACCGGACTTTCCGTTCGTTCACCTACGTTTCTTGAAATCCAACGGATGAGTTGCTCGAGAAGATGGAAAGACAATTACGCATTTGGAATATCAGATTCGAGCGACATCTTCGTGGCTTTTATCGCGTACGCCACCTCGAAACGTGTCGCAGATTCGACCACTTTGATTGTGCGCGAGCGTGTATCTGTTCGACGAAATCGACGAATGTTCCGCAACGAAGCGTAAATAAGGCTTGATATCAAGATCTCTTTGCTTGATTGCGGGAGTTAAGCAAGAATGAGAGATGCCTTGGTGTATTAGAGAATGTTAACCTTTAGATTAAAGGTTAAAATTAAATTAATTTCACGAGTTCGATCTGAATTTCAAGGGATGAAATAGATTCAAAGGTTGATTTAACTTTCGCAGTATTGTCGGATCGTAGATGACTATAGATTGTCACGTAGTTTGTTATATTTAATTCAACTTGATGTAATAGTTTTTTGTTTTAATTCGGTATTCATTGTTATTTCTACGATAGAGAGTAATAATAAAATTAGAGTGAAATTGAAAATTTCACATTAATCCTAATGTTTAATTGCAATTTCATCCTAGATTGTCCTTAACGATATCAGTTAAGAATTTTCACTTTTATTTAATTCAGGGAAATATGTGTTGTAAATAAATGGCGAAGATTTAAGTAGGAGGGAAGTATCTTAATAAATTCAGGTTCAATTTGCTTTTGGGAACAGATTTAAGCCAGATTATATAATACTAAATAGATAATAGTAAAAGTATTTTATGAAAAGTATTTTAATAATATTAAAAGTAAAAGTATTATATGAAGTAAAAGTATTATATAATATTAATAATAAAAGTATTTTATGAAAAGTATTTTAATAATCGTAAAATATTTTTTCCAAGGAAATGCCATAAAAATAAACATAGAAGAGATTAATTTCTTAAAAAAATATTAATTCATTATTAATTTTGGAGAAATTAAGAAGAAATATATCATATTACATATTATATATATATAATATTATAATATATTAAAATATATTATAATGTATTATAATATTATAATATATGTAATATTATTATATATATATTATATTAATAATAATATTATACATATCAGAATAAAATTAATTTCATTTTCCATCATCATTCTTGGAAATGGAGCGAAAAGAGACAAAAATTTATCATCCTTGAGTAAAGAAACATTGTACGAATTTAGTCACGATAAAAATGCAAACTCAAGGAATACCGGTATTCCTACAAGGCGTATTGCACGTATCAAAACATGATTTATTCGACAAAATTATAGCTAAAAACCTTATTCGGATATTTCATTGCATTTTAATTAAAATGCAGCTTTGGTATTTTCTCTGTTATTGGAGCGTGGCAAAAATTCAGAAGTTCAAGTTCGCTTTTCGACATAACGTCACTCAGAGTTGCCTTAGAATGATATCGTGAACATTTCCTGACATCAAACTGTATCACAAGTTTTCATAGTAGTCCAATTTGTTAGATACAAATATAAACAGAATAATTTTTATACTATCTTTGTACAAACAATGTACAAAATATTGTTACACGAAAATTACGCATGCAATGGTAATAAAAAAGACGATTGAAATTAATTACGCATGCAATGGTAATAAAAAAGACGATTGAAATTAATTAATTGTCATCTTCAAATAATCAATCTTGGTCTCGATTAAAGTTCATTTCGCCAGTTCGTGCGCGTGACGCAAGCAATTAGATTATACGGCCAGTATAATCACATTGGTCATCTCTTCACCTGTCACTCAAGAAATAATCATCTTCACGAAAGGCTCCGGAAACTTCAACATCGGAACAATTAGTTATTCTTCCGCGTGGTTTCTACGAACTCCATTAGAAGTCACGCTCGCTCGTTCGTAGAAATTGATAAATTGCGATGAGACAACTAGAGTCTTGGCGTGTTACGAGAAGAAATTGTCGAATTTACTGAATCGAGTAAAAGTGTTACTTGTGCTACTTACAGAGTTATCTCTTTTCGAATACCATTTTTATACTTGAGGGATATTGAAACAAAAGGATTGATCCTTAATGAAGCATTCTTTTTATCAAGTTCATTTCCGTGGTATCAAATTTCGTTGAAAAATACTGTTCAATTTACTGAACCGAATGGTGCAAAAATATTGCTCCTTGCAAAGACTTATCTCTCTTCAAATGCTACTTGAAGGATATTGAAATAAAAGGTTGAATTTTTAGTGAAGCATTTCCATGGTTCGTCGAATTTTGTTGAAAATTTTGCTAGATCGTATTAGATACGACAGTGGCATAATTCTTGCTCTGTCTTTATAGTATGAAAACACTTTTAAATTGTGTTTCTTGTGTGACTCTTTTCTTAAACGATGAATGTTTGAATAACATTACAAATGATTATTTCCCTGAAGAAGCGTCTTCTTCTAATAATTCTTCGAGATCCTGAAAAGAATTTTTAATAAAGTCTTGCCTACGTTCTACATACGAAATACACGTAAGGTGAATAATTCATAAATCATGCAAAGATATCTCGCTTCGTAGAAACTCTGTTGTTTTAATATTTCACTGACGCATGTAACGCACACGTGTTACAACGAACAAGATATTCGTTGCATCATAGTTTTAAAATTAATTTTAAAATGGCTGCGAGCAATTGAACTTCACACTCGACGATATCATTCGACACGTTCGTTTTCTCAGACGTGGAGCTTTGAACAAGTGAAGTGATCTTTTGCAAAATTCGACTCGGAATGAAGCGGTGAATTTTTATTTTAATACAACAATGACAATCGACGAAATAAATATTAATAATTCTTACATATACAAATACGTGAGGAAATATAAAACACGTATAGTAAGCAAGATATAAAACATATATTATATATATAATGTAGAGAGTGATATAAACTGAAAAATGAAAATGGAGGAAAATTAGTGAATCGGAGCGGTAAAATATCAAGCAATGATCCAACCTCCATTATTTTCATTCTTCAGTTAGTCATAATAGAGCAATCAATGAGTACACGAGTACATATGCTAAACATAGTTATAACGCAGTATTTAAGATTCAATATTGTAAATCATCCACTTCTTGCCAGTGTCACACGCGCGCGCACACACACACACACACACACACACACACATTTACAAAATGTCTGCAACACTCTTACACTTGCAATACACGAATAAACGAATAAATGACACAAACGATATCAAAGCACGTGTTTATCACGTTGTAATACGTGTTAATTTTCGAATTAGAATAGAAGACAACGAGACAATTCTTAATTCTGCGCGTTGTTACATCGTAACTAATTCAACCAACTAACTTTACAACCAATTTAATTTCACGTTATCAATTAATTTGGCAGAGTGAAAATTATAATGGTGTGAGTTAAGATTTCGAGAACTTTTATTCGTCTTGTATTTCAATTTTTAAGCGTATCTTCGGTTTCTTCTTTAACATTCTTAACCCGAGTTATTGTAAATTTTTGATTAATTAACTAGACCACGAATTTTTATGCAAATTTGTATTTTTTTTGAAAATAATGAAAAAAGTAAAATCCAGATAGAGATTTGTTGAGTATTTGCAAGAACTATTGTATTCGTACATTTTTGTGTACTATGTGCATTCTGTGTATTCTCTTACCCTCAATTTGTCGTAATAACACGATTCATTTTGCATCTTCGTTTAATAATATTTATGACAATAAATATAATTAAAATATAATTTAACGATAAAACAATTTAGTTAAGACTCTATTTTACAGTACAACACGTTGCCACGACTTGGAAAATATAATTACCTTCTAGTGAAATTAACACCAGACACTACCTTAGGAAAACTAAAAGTAGACTGCACCACTATGATTCTCAATAGCCTAATTTTATTTAATACCCTTCAGTTTTATGTAAGATTAATTTATAAAAATTAATTTTGGTTGCTCTTAAATCGAGAAATACTTCTTGAAAGAGATAAACGAGATGGAAATAATATTCTTGTTATTTAATCATTCGTCTTCCATGAACTTCTTATTTTTTCAGTCGACGGAAAATATTTGGTCATTCTTCTTTGCTAAATGGTTACCAGCGAATTAATGAGACGCCATTTCGGTCCGTTTAGTCGATGATCCATGCGTCGTATGGTACCTGAGCAAAAATCCTCTCGACGAAGCTGGTCATTACTTGAACTAACTTCCTCCTCAGATCAGGTTTCATCTCTTTTAACAATTCTTGGCTATTAGTATTAATGAAGAGATTCAATGCCGCCACTGAAATGAGTTCAAAACGGAAAAAAAATTCTCTTTAGACTTGATTGATCGGTAATTCAAGTATACAATCATCTGAGCAATACGGTTTTATATAACTTCCAATACGTAAGACTACGATTCTTTTATTATAGGAATTAATTGGTTATATTTTTACTAATAATTATATTTATTTTATTTATTTTAGTTATATTTATTTTATTTATTTTAATTATATTTATTTTATTTATTTTAATTATATTTATTTTATTTATTTTATACTGAGAAGATCTCTTTGATTTTAGGTAACTATTTTTCTTAGATTTAAAAGAAATAGATGAAACAGTTTTTAGCTTGTGATATTCATCTTACTGTCAAATAAGATGTCGTATAATTTTTCTTTTGAAGAAAGTATATTGACATTCATGTCTCGAAAAAATTATTCACTTCTAAGAATTGACTTCTGCAGACGTCTTAAAATTAATATTCTTCTAGGTATATTCGTATCACTGTTGTAACAAACTGACAATCTTCACTCACATATTTTTTACTCTCTTTTGCAAAATTGACAACGACATATAATTTAATTATTATATCAATATGTAATTTATTACACTGTGGATTACAGCAGTAAATCAATTAAATTCCAAACAGGAAGAATCAAAATCGTGCTACCTAGTGTAAATCTGTTTTCTAGTCTTTCGTTTTGAAACGCTTGAGGAATTTTGCGTAACTAATTCACGATTGATTTAACAATTTATTACAAAAAAAAAATAGATACTTACGAATTATGGCGTTGCTATCACGAACATTTTCGACGCCCATCTTAATATTCTGCACACTGAAGTCCATCTTCAGCTGCTGCAACCTCAAATAATTACGACCTTGAACTACGAATGGCTTTGCCCTGATAAACACTTTCGCCTTTACACCTTCTGCAATTGTAAAAATAATGTATACTTTTAGTAAAAGAAAATGTTTAATTAATAATTTACAATAAAATTTCTATTCAATAATTGACATAAATTTTCTCTTCGATGTTTCACAGTTTGTGAATTTTCTAAAAAAATTCCTTCAAGCTTTAACAAAAATCATACTTGCAGACACTTTGGTTACAAAGAGCAAGATGCATTTGCATCGAACTGGTTGCATTCTACAAGGCGAATACATTGAAAGGTCAATGGTACCATTCCCGTAAAGATAGGATCAGCGTTTCTCACGTGAGTATGCAAATATCATTCATATCGTATAATTTCGATGCAAAAAAAAATTTTGATTTTACATTTCTAACATTTTCTCAATAACTATACGTAATGTGAGAAATAATATAAAATTAAAAATTACAGGATTTATAAAGCAATTAGAACAAAATTATAATTTATTCGTCTTGTCGAATTTTTATACGAATATTTTAAAGTTCGTTCTTTTTTTTTTCTTTTAATAACACGTGCTATGCATCAACGAGATATTCTTGAAATTAATATTCACGTGTTTAAATTTTAAAGATATGTATTCTTCAATTCTAGAAGCCTCCAGAAAATCACCTTAATGCAGTGAAATATCATCGTTAAAATGATTTCTACGGTGTTGTATTCTCGATAAAGCGCGACACGCGAAACGAAACATAAAAGCCAACTGAAAACCAATTTGCATTGCGTCGGCGGTGAAAGTCGGCAACGCTCTTGACTTTTACCTTTTCACTCAGCCCGCAATGTTCGTCCACCTCTCAAATTATAGTCGCTCACCGTCACAGCCTATTACTAGCAGCAGCCTTCAAATCGATACTTTATCCGACCCACCTGAGCTCGAGTCACGTTTTCACCCATAAACGATTATTAGTATGTTCCACAAACAATGCCACTACAATTCTACAATGTTAAAATAACTCCATGACTAGGTCAATAATCTTCAATTGTAATCGAACAGAAAGGTAGTCACGAGACTATCGAGTACTAGTCTGAAATTATAATTAGAATGTCGAGTCACGATTACTAGCATATTCCACAAACAATGTCACTACAATTCTGCAATGTTAAAATAACTTTACGACTAGGTCAATAATCTTCAATAGTAATCGAACAGGGAGGTAGTCACGAGACTATCGAGTACTAGTCTGAAATTATAGTTGGTATGTCGAGTCACGATTACTAGCATATTCCACAAACAATGTCACTAGAATTCTGCAATGTTAAAATAACTTTACGACTAGGTCAATAATCTTCAATTGTAAACGAACACAGAAGTAGTCACGAGACTATCGAGTACTAGTCTGAAATTATAGTTGGTATGTCGAGTCACGTTTTCACCCATAAACGATTATTAGCATGTTCCACAGACAATGCCACTGCAATTCTAATTAAAATATTAAAATAACTCCACAACTAGGTCAATAATCTTCAATTGTAATCTAACAGAAAGGTAGTCACGAGACTATCGAGTACTAGTCTAAAATTATAGTTGGAATGTCAAGTCACGTTTTCACCAATAAACGATTATTAGCATGTTCCACAAACAATGCCACTACAATTCTACAATGTTAAAATAACTCCACGACTAGGTCAATAATCTTCAATTGTAATCTAACAGAGAGGTAGTCACAAGACTATCGAGTACTAGTCTGAAATTATAGTTGGAATGTCGAGTCACGTTTTCACCAATAAACGATTATTAGCATGTTCCACAGACAATGCCACTGCAATTCTAATTAAAATATTAAAATAACTCCACAACTAGGTCAATAATCTTCAATTGTAATCTAACAGAAAGGTAGTCACGAGACTATCGAGTACTAGTCTAAAATTATAGTTGGAATGTCGAGTCACGTTTTCACCAATAAATGATTATTAGCATGTTCCACAAATAATGCCACTACAATTCTACAATGTTAAAGTAACTCCACGACTAGGTCAATAATCTTCAATTGTAATCTAACAGAGAGGTAGTCACGGGACTATCGAGTACTAATCTGAAATTATAGTTGGAATGTCAAGTGACGTTTTCACCCATAAACGATTATTAGCATGTTCCACAAACAATGCCACTACAATTCTACAATGTTAAAATAACTCCACGACTAGGTCAATAATCTTCAATTGTAATCTAACAGAGAGGTAGTCACAAGACTATCGAGTACTAGTCTGAAATTATAGTTGGAATGTCGAGTCACGTTTTCACCAATAAACGATTATTAGCATGTTCCACAAACAATGCCACTGCAATTCTGCAATGTTAAAATAAATTTACGACTAGGTCAATAATCGTCAATTGTAATCTAACAGAGAGGTAGTCACAAGACTATCGAGTACTAGTCTGAAATTATAGTTGAAATGCCCAGTCACGTTTTCATCAATAAACGATTATTAGCATGTTCCACAAACAATTCTACAATGCTAAAGATCAATAATCTTCAATTGTAATCTAATAGAAAGATAGTCACGATATTATCGAGTACTAGTCTGAAATTATAGTTGGACGAATGTCGTGTCATCCCTCACCGTATTCGCCCCAATAGTCACCAGCGCCGCTGGCTTTCACCAGGAGCAAGGTACCGCTGGATCTGTACTTGGCGGCAGCTCTGATCTTCGGAATGCTGAGGGCTAATTGCAATTGAACCTCGTCCTCCGATATTCTAGCCCTCAAACCAGTCACCCGTAACGTGGAGACTCCCCTCGCCGTGATGTTCTTGAACTGCGCTCTGTATCCATCCGGACCACCGCCGAGCGCGATGTGAAGCTCGTCGAGGATGATCGGCTCTACCTCTGGGTAGCCTAATTGCGGTAAACCTGAAATTTCACAGTCAACGAACTGGTACATTTCTGTGTCGTTGTCGTGAAATTTGATATATCAATTCTGTTAGGTCGAAATTCTGGAATCGAAACGATAGATGATTAATTGATTATAGTAGTTTTCGAATGACGTTTTAACGAATGTTCTTAATTTCGAAATACAGATCAATAGATGTTAATTTCGGTTACCGTTAGAATTGTGATAAAAGAATTTGTAAATGGAAATTTTCAGATTATTGTTGCAAAGGGAAATATTGCGATTTACAGAGCGTTTGAAAATAATTGGCAAGAATGACACGCTCCGGTCTCATTCGAGACGATTTTTCTTCCATTTCGCGCTTTCGAAAGTGGAACGGCGACATTTGAATATTAAATCATGTAAAAGTACAACAGGAGAGCGAATTTTAAATGTTTCATTTCTACGTTTCCAACGTCGCACTATCTTTTGATTTGTAATTTAAAAAAGAAAAAAAAAAAAAGAAGAAAGAAAAAAGAAAAGAAAAAGAAAGAAGTGACAGTGAAAGGAAAATTAATCGGTCGATCGAAATTCATCGTACGTTTGCTCGTTCGTTGCTACACGATCCAACGAGAGGAAAAATCGAAAGTAATAGGCGAGAAAAGACATTTTTTATAGCCGAAGAGGAGGACGAACTCTGCGAGCGTGAAAAATTTCGATGCGTATGTTTTATTCAATGCGCGCGAGCGAACCGAACCTATTCCATCCGTGCTGGGAGTGGAATGTAGGACACTGGGTGACCATTCGAATACACCGTTATAACCTGCTTCTTTGCCGCTCGATGCCTTTTTTTCTCCTCTCCCCTCCGTTTTCAACCGATCAGCCACGTGCTCATCACGATCACGATCCGTAATTTCGACTTCCGTATTTTTTTCACCGCGGCGAATTCTACTTTTAGAAAATGGGTCCGTCCATTCCTATTGCAAGTGAACGTAATGAAACTTGGTCGCTTGGTCTTGCTTTGAAGAATAGTCACGGACTGCAGACTCAGACTAAAGTGGAGTAAAACGTAGACTGAAGACAGACTGTAGAATTTTACTTAAAAGTCTGTGTACGTTTGTTTCGTTCATTTCTCTAGAAACAATAATGTTCTTGAGAACAAACAGAAATAATCTTTATCGTGATGTCAATTGTTAATGTGAAAGGTTTGTTGCTATGTTTGACTTCAATTGTTATTGAAATAATTTTATTATTATTATAATATTGTACTGTATCATATTGCATTAGAAAACAGTGTAGCTTTCATTGCTTTTGTTGCTTACTTCAAAGTTCAAAACTGCGTAGAATGTAGGATAATACGAAGGAAACGTATAAAATATTCAAATTAATTTGCGTTTTATAGCGTTATTGCTATTAATTCATTCGTTTTTGCCCGTTGGAATCACGTGTAAAACAGAAGGTCAATGCATATTTGAATGATGAAGTCGCAGATGATTGATCGAGTAGAGATATAAAATATTTGAAGGAAAATGAAACATTTTATTAGCTTCTATCTTATAATACCTCCAGTTTTAAACATAAAGTTACATTGATGTGTTAAAATACTAGTATTTCTGTAAAAATTTCGAGTTTAAGAATAATTACAAGAAGATTCCGATCTTTCTGAAACACTCGCGCTAAAAAGCGTGAAGCACGAAGCGCAAGTGACTTTCGTTTCCATTGAAAAATTGCACGAATCAATTTTGAAAATATATAGTTGAATTACTAGCAACTACATAATCTTTATATCATCGTAAAGCCTCGAAAGTACCATTAACTTTCTCACACTGTGCAAAACGAATTTCTCCTAAATAACAGTAGCCAGCTTAAAAACGAGAGCATGTGTTATTCCGTTATTTGCCAAGCAAAGTTAGAATAATAATAAATAGTACAGAATAATAAATAAGCAGGTACGTTCAAAGTAGTAAAAAATAATATTTTCAGCAAGAGACATTCGACTAACGAGTAAAAAATATTTCGGTTAAATTATTTCACCAAGCCGTTTCACTGAGAAAAATTTCTTACCATGACGAAAGTGTTCGGTGAGTGCGTTGGCCGATCTAGCGAGACAATTCTCGACGTTGTAGTCCCTCCTGGAGCAAGGCTCTAAAAACTCTAGTCCTCTGTATCTACCAATGGCCTGTACGCCGATTAGCAACGAACACACGCACACCAACAGGATGCTCTTCATCTTCAACTTCTCTTCGACTTCAGATCGTTGACTCCTGTTCGTCGAACGTTCCCCGAGCCTGGCTCGCGTCGATCGAATTTCTCCGCGTGAAATGACCGGCCGTCGGGGATGCGCCAGGCCTTATAGCACCTTGACATTGCCCCCGCTATGTCTTCGAGGCCACCGCGCGAACAACAGAACGAAATCCAACTGGAGGGCTTTCTTCGACGTTGAAATTCAACTCCCGAGAGCATTGTCTCACATAATTACGGAGAACAGAAGACTTGTTTGTTTCTATTGGCACTTTGTCAAAAGATGAGAGATGTTTCTCTCGTTAATTTTTAATTGTGACTGTTGAATGATCAAATTGGGAAAGATGGGGGACACAGGCGAAAATTTTGTGAACAGTAGTGATTGAAAGTAGGGAGTTTCCTGACAACAGTGGCTGTTGAGGACAGAAAATTTCTCGACAGTGACTATTGAAAGTGAGGAAACTTCTTTCTCGTCGTTTTGAATATTCAACAATCATTGAAGGACATAGGAATTATCAAAAATGGGTTTTAAAAGAGTTTTTAGTAATAGCTATTAGGGGCAAAAATTTTATGAATGGTCATTATTGAAAGTTTCTTGATAGTAATTGTTAAAATTATTTTAATCACAATTATTCAGAATAGAAAATTTGTTCCCTTTCTTTCTTCTTTGGGAACGATCGATTATAACTATTAACAGTAATTTGAGAGAAAAGTAGAATCCTGAATCATTTTGATTATTATACATATTGTATGTGTGTGTTTGTATAAATGAAATAGTATATTTTTATATTTGAATAAAATAATGTACTCTCCAATCATTTATAATGTGTAACAATAACATTTACCTCAATAGGAAATTTTTTGAAAGGATTCGGAGATCTCGCTGAAAGATAACGTGTCGGTAAAACAGTGCCGGTAAATCCTACATTTGCCAGTGATTTCAATGCGTGTGTAGAAGATCAAGTACACACTTCAACGATTAGCGCACCAAAGTATCGTTTGTAAAACAAAATAATACACAATTATTTTTGTAAATTATTTATAATTACTTACGAATTACATATTCATAATATTAACAAATTATATTATATATAATAAAAATTAAAGTCAATGCATTCATGTTGGTACATTGAATATCACTGTAGTCTTTTGGCAAAATTAATTATTAAAATGCAATACGACATTTATACAATTTATTTTGTAAATTTTATAACATAACGAATATGTTTATATAATAAATCAATTAATATATTGCAAAATTAGTCAATTAATAAATAATGTTAAATTAATGCCATGTTAAAGAGAATTGATTTTGCATTAATAAAATTATTTAAATTAATTTCAATGTCGTTCTTTAAGAAGTCAGATTTATAGTAAAAGAAAATTCATACTAAAACAACATAGATACAAATTATCCAATACCACGATATTATCGTGTGAAATCACTTTTTCAGCTGTCAAATCAACTTTCTATTCGTTTCGTTTAAATGATTAAATTAAATTAAATTAAATTGAATTAAATTAAATTAAATTAAATTAAATTAAATTAAATTAAATTAAATTAAATTAAATTGAATTGAATTAAATTAAATTAAATTAAATCGAATTAAATTAAATTGAATTAAATTAAATTAAATTAAATTGAATTAAATTAAGTTAAATTAAATTAAATTAAATTAAATTAAATTAAATTGAATTAAGTTAAATTAAATTAAATTAAATTGAATTGAATTGAATTGAATTGAATTGAATTGAATTAAATTAAATTAAATTAAATTAAATTAAATTAAATTAAATTAAGTTAAATTGAATTGAATTGAATTGAATTGAATTGAATTGAATTGAATTGAATTGAATTGAATTGAATTGAATTGAATTGAATTGAATCGAATTAAATTAAATTAAATTAAATTGAATTAAATTAAATTTAATTGAATTAAGTTAAATTAAATTAAATTAAATTAAATTGAATTAGATTAAATTGAATTAAATTGAATTAAATTAAATTAAATTAATATAATTTCGTTCAGGATCAGGTCAGTATTCACAATGTTTCTCGTGGTTTCGTTAGAAAGCGCAAACTGATCTCGAGTCCGTAACGAAACGATTCTCATAAATTCGTCTGCTCTTTCTTCTTTTTCCCCTCTAAAGGTATTACATCAAGGCGACTGATACAAAACACGATACATGTTAATTATTTTTAACGGCGAACTTTCTCACAGTCCCTGTAGTCGCGACTTTCTTCTACAGATGGAGAACGATAGAGACAAAACTGGTTCGCGAAAAATGGCTCTATTGGTCATCATTGTCGAGATTCTTGCGGATTTCTCGTTATAACGAGGAAAAAATTTAGACAACGCTACAAGCGAATTGATCTACTCTTGTGAAAGTTGCTTAATAAATCCAAGTAAATTGTAATTCGGTGTGGGGAGGCAAACAAAAATTTCTGGATTTCAACTTGAAGTTAATTTCCTGAAAGTTCATCATTTCTAGATACAATACATTGGTAAAGTTTATTTTTCGGCAAAATTACCTTATTTCCTGTGTAAATGGTGATTTATTGTAAGGAGTTATTTTGCGATTAGAATTAGTAGAAAGTGATCTTTTGAAATTTCAATGAATTTTTCAAAGCTTACTTTATAATTGGAAGAGTGTACACGATATGAATATACATTTTCTGAGAAAATTTTTATTGAGAAATTGAGGTTCATTGATACAGATTATTTCATATTCTTTACAAAGATTTAAATTTCTAACGAAAAATACTAAATATTCCTCCTCTTGCAACATCGATGATCTAAAATTATTACAATACTTTTATTCTTAGATTCTTCAAGAATTTCTTAACGTACCAATCCTAATTTCCAAAAAGCAGAAGATGTTACAAGATACGATTTATTAGAAAATTACTTGAACGTTGAAAATATGAAGTAACTTTATTAAAAATATGGATATATACAAATGATTGAGAAATTATTTGAAAATTGCAGGATACTTGGATTTTATTGAAACATGCGATGCGATTGACATTGATGAAACACAAAACGTGTGTTATAATGAACAATAAAAATTTGGACAAGTTACGACGAAAATAAGCGGATGTGAACGCTGGACGTCAGAGAAGTTCGTACGTTTAGCAATGAATGTTAAGCACCGTTAATAAGCACCGTAACTCGTGCTCACGATAAGAATCGATCATCGATCGAGTATTGCTGTGAACCGTAATGCGTTTTGTTCGATGTCATGTCAGACGTAGAATGAACGCGTTCAGAATATTTGACATTCCTAAGGCTATTAACGGCTATTAACATCGATACGTTTTTTGTATTTCAAGCGTCAATTTTTTAGACGAATAACTCATGTTTCTATGTACAATCGCTCACGAAAATATTCGAACGCTTACAACAATTTTCTGTGTGTTATACAAAATATGTTTTAACGTACGTGTATAAATGAAATATAGAAGTATAAAAATTATTTATAAATTATTTATATTAAATAATTTGTAATGTAAAATTATTTAATATAAAATAAAACAATAAAACAGACATTCATAGGAAATTTTAAAGCGCAGAATTGCAGGTGACGAAAGGAAATATATACAAAATATACAGAGTATAGTATATATACTCTATATAATATTTGACTGACAAAATAATTTTTTATAAATGTCTGCAGTAGGTATCTTATAACTTCTGTATACACATGTTCAAATTGTACCAATATAGATACATTTAGTCGTTTCTCATCACAATGATAATAATTTTTTCGAATTTTTTTTTTATATAATATACGCGTAAAATTTTACCTGCTTTCGTGTATCCACTGTAGAAAAACGTGGCAATTTGAATTAATCTCTGATCCACCGAATGAAGAACATTGGACGATGATCTATTTGCTTATTCTTTGTCACAGAGAGAACGACGAGACGGCCATTTTCTCCGTTATCTATTTCCTTTCGACACAAATTATCGACGAATGTTCGATGAGGGCCGATGCACCACGAGAGAGAATGCGAGGTCAGAGACCGTCAGCCTCTCAAGGCGAACGGCTATCCCGACAGAAGAAGAAAGTCTCGTATTCGCTTCGTTACGTTCGTTAGCACGAACGGAAGAAGAGAAGATCACGATTGCTGAGAAGCCCTTGAATCGTAATTTGCCATCGTAAAAAGCCAATTGCGCAGTCCTATCGCACGAAGATGTTATCAAAGAACGAAGGATATGAACAGAATAGACATACTTCGCGAATCTTCGCATTGCACGTATACCGAGGTACTGTTCGGGCAGATCGAGGAAATTTGAGAACGTGTCTGAAAAGTTAGATTGTTCATTTCGTGAATTACTGAGAACCAAGAGATTATAAACACTTCGATTTCTTGAAATTTTACGAAATTATGAAATCTACGTCGAGGACGTCATGATGAGAAAATATCAACCAGTGTCGTTGAGCGTTGGGAAGCCTAAAAATCTTTTAGATAATTTTGGAATTTTTAATTCGATTGCATCTCCATCACAGCGAGTGTGAAATGAAGAATAAAATTGAATATCCAATGTAGCGTGACAAAACGAATTACTACAATCATTTACAATCGTGCAATACTATTTCAGGATTGATTCTTGGAAATTTCTTTCGCAGCTTCAGTATTAAATAATGGAATTTGACACTGTAAATTAATTGTAAATGAAAGTTGGTTATATTTAATAATATTGTAAATAAAATATAACCAAATGGCCTCAATAGATTAAATAAGATCATCAATTTGAATATCTTGCAGAAATGCTTCTTATTTTGCAAGAGTTTCAAGTGATCGACGATTCCTGTTTTTAAAAGTGAAATTTATCACAATGTTTGGCAAATATACGACAAGTCTATAAGAAGTGTATAATTATCTCCACCGAATATAAAAATAAGATATCAATTCAAATGATGAATCTAATTAATTGCATTGTAGAGAAAAGGAATGAAATTGCTAAAATTCTGTCGTTGAATTTTTTGACGAAAGATTGAAAGAATGTTCCTAAAGTGACCGAGAATAAGCAAGAGACTTCGTTGCAAAGAAATCATTATAAATCCATCTTCGTTTCTTCGTTTGCGAGAATTATTTCTACTTTTTGTATATTGCAAAAACCATGCAATATCCCATTGCCTATCAAAGTATATCGTTCGCCATTTATTCTGTATCAAAAGAAATTTCAAAAAAATCAGGGAAATGTTTGCAAAATAAATAATCTTAATTCTTTGCAAGATTAATTCTACGAAGATCGCAGCGTCTTTTTACGTAATGAATACATCGTCTTTTCATCATCTATTTCAATATTCATTATCGTTGCATAATAAGTCATATCGTTTAGTTTCGTCATCACTTGTCAGAGATGTCTTCTTCTTTTTTTCAACAAATAGTTATTTCGAAATTCCTCTAAATTAAAATAAATATCTAGTTGATTTTCATGTATCATTCTGACATTTCAAGGATGAAATTTACATCCTCTCCTTCTCTATATTATATACGTAAGTTCTACCATTTTTGTATTATTATTTAAATATTATTTGAAATAATCGGTATAAAAGTTACATCTATAAATAATAAATGAGTATTTCTGAGAACAGTCTTCCTCGCGTTTCCTTTTAAATTCGAGGTAAATTGATTGACATGTCAACAATGAGTAATGCAAGATTTCCTGTAAAACGTGCGTCAAACTTTTTCAAAAAATGCAAGTTCAAATATATGGTAATTAAATAAAAAATTTTAATTACCATAATAAAAAATTTTAATTACCATAATAACAATTACCATCATTAATAAAAAATTTTTCCACGATTCACCGAAATGAGTGCTTTTGTTCATTGTCGTGCCTTGTCGTTCGAATCAAAATTTTCATCAACCGGTAACAGGCTTCGGCTTGATAATTGTCTCGAAAGGAAAATTGGAAAAGGACTTCTGAAAGCCCTCTGTAAACGCGGCAGAGACAAGATCGTTGATTATGCGTCTGGTAAACACGAATCCTGGTTGCCACGTGCCATTTATTATTTTGTCAAGTATGTTTTCCAGCATTTTGTGACCGTACAGCAAATTTGAGATATGGAGCTTCAAATCTCTGATCTTTTGCACATCCACGCTGACTCGAATCTTTTCCCCTGGTCTTCTGGTGATGGTTGTCGTTTGAATGAGATCGTCTAAGAAGAAAGATGATAATATAATTATCCATAAGATAATGTTATTATTATAATAATATTATTATTATTATATTATTATTATAATAAGATAATATTATTATTATAAAGATGATAATATAATATAAATAAATTGTTTGAAGGTAAAGTAATAGTATGGAATGCTGTCTTACAAAGATCCAATGTGAATCTTCCTCTGTTGCTTATGCTGGAGCTCAGTGCTGTAGCTTTAAACTCATACCAACCTGACAAGTATTTGTCTGGGAAACTCTGAGTGTATACTATCTAAAAATTAATCGTAAATATTAATTATTTATTGTCAATTTATTGTCATTTACTATTAATTAATATTGAATATATCAAATACAATATTAAAGAAAATTTCTCTTTGGGTTTTCCTTTCGAACTCAATGTTAAATATCACGTTGTTACTAGTATATAATTTAATAATAATATCCTTATCTTTTCATGTCACGTTGCATATAAAAATGTATATATAAGATATATATAATATATATATATATTTATATATACATATATAAGATATATAAGATATAATATAACATATATATAATATTATATATATATTTAAATATATACACATAAGATATATAAGATATAAAATATATAAAAATAATATATAAAAAAATTTTTAGAATATTTACTGAAAACAATATCATTTTCTTCAATATTGATTTTTTAATATTGATTTGCAAACAAGTAAAAGATACAGAATTTATCATCATCTTTACCCAATTTCGATTCTCTGCTACCATTTACAAAAACATAAAGATACTTACAAATCGTTCGAACAAAAGTTTCTACCAAAACTCGGAATCTTTTTAATCCCCGCCATAAATACCATTAGGTTCGACAAATATCTGATATAATCTGATGATCAAGTATCTGTGCTTACTCTATAATTTGTGAAGTCGCTGACGAATTTCGTCACCTTGCTCCTAACCCATCCACTCTCGGTAACGTTCTTCAGCGTCAAGGTGAAACCTAAATTGGGCACTCCTCGCGATACTGACACTTCTTTCGCGAAAAATGGATCGATAGGGTCTACGTTGTACTGGGGGAGGCCAGTTTTGAAGTAAGGTCGAATTGCGTTTAACCCTTCTCGTATACATTCGTCGAATCCTGACACGTTTGGATGACAGTCCTTGAAATGGTCCTCTGAAAAAGGAGAATATCATTGGGATACGACAGTTGAAGAAGTCCATTTAAACTCGTACGGCTGAAATAAAAGTTGTATTAGAAGAGAGAAAAAAAAGATATGGAGCAAGATGTTGCATGACGGACTAAAAAGGGAAAAGTAGATTGGGGATAATCTCCAAGACTCTGGGAGAATAGAAAATTATGTTACCATATAAAATATGCAATAATCTCGATCGTAACAGCGAATAATGGTATAAATATATAATTATGAAAATTATATATTGTATGAATATATAATTATGAAAAATGGTGGTAATTATTCTGACAAGAAAAATGGGGACATGTCGAGGGAATATCTAATTACGAATTGAAAGCGTGGCAGATTTGAATTCTGCTAGGTGGAAGATTAGAATAATTTTTAATTAGAATAAGAATAGAATAAGCGTAAAAGTAGAACAATTTTTTAATTTAAAATCTATGAAGGATCAAGCTTTAATTTAATCAAAATTACATTTTTATAAACTCGAGGATATTAGACTGTGAAAGTTGGAGGAAATTTTTTTTTCTACTAGTTTTAGTTTAGCAAGTTTATCGATGCATTTGTTGTAAAAAAGATAATTGAGAAAATTTCCGGGATTACCTTTGTCGTCTAGTATTCCTTTCATCCTCTCTAAAGGAGAATGACTTGAAAAATGTACTCTCATACTACTTTATCTTCTGTGAGAACGTTTCCATTATTTTATCTCTAATACCGATGATAAATTAAAATTTTTTCAATTTGAATATTGTGTAATTTGTATTGTGTTGAAAATTTAATTTTAATTTGAATGTTACTTGGCAAAAACTATTAATAATTAAGAAGAGACTCCCACAATCTTTTTAATTGCACTCTCAGAAATCTAGATTTGAACAAAAATTCACAATCTGTTTATTATTGTCCCAGATACTGACAACAGGGTTACTCACAGTGAAAGTCAAGTTATCCAATATCACGGTAATATTTGAACGAAGCATCTGTCGAAACTTTCTTTCGCGTAACTAGCCGAGATGTTACGTGAAGAATCGTCGAAAGAAGGTAGCTTGAAGAGCAGATAACAAGTAAGAAATTGCGTAAATTGCGTCTACGACTCTCGCATTACTCGTATTACGTTTGCGACATGATATCTTGATCCTTAGTGAAAACTCGATTTTCCTTTTAACTTTTCACTTATACTCACATATACTATGAATCACAAACATACAACTTATTCTATTGTTATAGCTTCAATTTACATTTGAATTTTGTTTTAAAAATACCAATCTTTAAATTAAAAACCCAATTCTCCTAATTCTGATTCATAAATTGTTAACATTTTATTAAATTATCAATCTTGTACTGATTCACGTACACATATAAATATTCTATATTCTGTATTATTATAACAACAATGTCCAAATTTCTATCAATTCTGACAACTTATCGTACGATTGTAGCACCAGTTTCTAAATCTTCAAAATCTTCTCTTAACTTAAATTCGCAGATAACATTTTATCTTCAATTCAGACATATTCACATTGCATTCGCCCTGTTATTAGTACACCAATCTCTAAAACGAAAATCGTCTCTTAACTCTAACCTACCTAATTAGACGATTTCTCACAAATTAATACTTTATCCAATCTCTTTTACTCAGTCAGACGTAGTCACCCTGTCATCACAACACCAAATAAGCGTTTCCTTTTCTTCCACTTCTCGTTCACAAATTAAATGAAAAGAACATTCGAAACCTGCCAAACCTGCGTCTTAGATCTTCGTCCCAGACATTCTACTCATTCTGCTTTCGCAACGACAACTTCCTATCACAAATGAAGTGAGAAATCAACTCAAACATGCTTCGTTTCAAGTTGTCGTTTCAAGACGATCGGATGAACAAAATTTTGACAGAGTCATACGTTCCACTCCCTGGGAATCCTCAAACAGCACCAATAACCAAGCCAACACCTCAGTCAATAATGGTTCGTCAACGTTCAAGGTCTTTCGCTTACCAAAGTCCGCTTTTGTCGATGATGCACGTAAGATGAGGATCAATATCACAGAAACCTTGGTCGACAATGACATCTCGGCGATCGATAACGTGCCAGCCGCCACTGGCGTGGCTACACGTTCGCGATTAAACGCGCGAGAAGCGAAATTCCAAGCAGACGTGTAGACGAACGACGCTTACACTTTCACTCTCGGCCTGAGGTCTGAGAGGAAGGTTAACTCTGTTGGGTTTTGTGCACAGGATTTTCAGCGGATCTTATATAATCCAGCATCGAAATACCACCGGAGGGGACCAACATCCTGATTATTAAAAGTAGAGATTCATTCGAGTAGTAAAAAAAAAAAAAAGAAAACGACACGCGAGCATTGAATTCTAGATTCTTGCGAAAATTTATGTTTTGCCTAAACATTACACGATCCGAGAAGGGGAAGAAGTTTGTTTTGACAGTTTAAAAAAAAAAAATAAAACGAAAGTTTTTGTTTATTGACGTTTGTTCAAATTCAAACATGTCGTGAAGAGATTTTTAATCTCTGGGTCTGATGAATATTTCAAATTTCATTACAAAAACGCACGTAATGTGGAAGAATTGAGATATCTGAAGCAAAGTATTTATTATTCGACTGCAGATTATATCTGTGAAATCTAAGAATGCAAAAATTTATAAAACGAATACTATATATATTAATAGAGTATTTATGATAATGTAATATATTTCTTTAGTTGTATTTCTAAAAAAATATATATTATCATTCTCAAAGGTATATATAATCACGAGAATCTGCAGTTTATTTATATACCTGTATGTATTATGAAGCGAAATAATTTTTTCTTATTTTCCCGTCAATTTTGTAACTTAACATAGTTTTAAAATTCAGGTCATATGCAATTTTAATATTTTCAAATTTTCCATAAACGCATTCACATGAGCAGTTTAGTCATGCATCATATATCTTCATACATTTTATATATCTCTAGACAACACAACTGCAAAATCCGCATAAATGCATAAAAATCTACCACAATCTAATGATTACCAATAACGGAATATTGCTTTGTGTTCTCTGTCGTATTTTTTTTTTTTTTTTTTTTTTTTTTTCATTCTAGTGAACGTCTATGTCCTTGGTGTGTTGAAGTATGATCCTTAGGTTTACAGTCTTCAGATGGTCATGCGAGTCGAGTAACAAAAGGAATGGCTGATTTGTGATTACTAGTTGATTACGTAGGATTTCTTCCAAGAAATTTCGACATTTCGTAAAATAAAACAAATCTCCTATTAAATTTTGTAAACAACATTTAATTTTTAAGTTAATCGTAACACCTTTTGTATAATAGATGAGAAGACGCGTAACCTCTCTAGTAAGCGAAAGTTCCTTACGTAATATAAGGGTATTACAATACGAGCTACAGCAATAACATTTCAAGAATAACTTGTTTCAAATTTTTATTTACAAAACTAAACGGCGTCACTTTCAAAGTACCTACCTTTGCTTTCAAGATGCATCAGGTGCATTGTTTGTAACACTTTCTACAACTCGTTTTGTGTTTATGTTTACTTTTAATTCTAAAATTTACACTGACGTAAATTTCAAACGTTAAGTGGATTAAAAGTCTATAAAATTTCATTTTCTATTTTCTACTTGAGGTAACAAACATGTCGTAGTGAATATGAGTATAGCAATTTCTAACAAGGATAGTGACTTCGAAAAGTAATTTTTTATTTTATTTTTTATCTGGAGAAATTCTTTGTATAGAAGAAACATCTATCAGCGTCGAGCAATTCTGAATTTCTTTACGCCTTCTCAAAGACAACCAGATATACAGTCGAGTAAAACCTGACTACGAACTCGTATAATGGACAATTACACAAAGCTGAAATATATTGAAAAACTCACAAATGAATATATTTTATGTGAGTGTACGTATTCTGTAAAAATTTAATTTTGAACTTTGAACGTATATCTCAGTCATTGTACCTAGAAAATAATTGTATAACATACATGTCCGTATAATATACAATTAACAAGTACGAAACACTTATATGGCATCTTCGTAACTTCAATACTTTCATGAATCCATACCAAGTGTTCAGCCTACCGAAAATTTGCTTGCGCAACGCTACAGTCATGATTACATTGCTAAATTGCCTGACGGTATGGTCAAAAACACCATTACGGCAATTATCTCTTCACTTCATTGCAATACTGCCTATACCATAAATCGAATTCTGCAATTTTCATCAATAATCAACTGTTACGTTGTAACGATCGTTACGTTAACTTTTTTTTTTTTGGCCACATAAATTTTATTGATTCTCTATTGTATTTGTTAATTCTCTTTTACATTTTATACGACTTGATATATTTCACGTATTATATAATTAATTTAAGTATTTTTAATTATAATTAAAATACTGAAGTGGTATTTACTCATTAAAGTAACTAAAGTACTCACTAACTTACTTACTAAAGTGCTCGCGTATTATTATTATAAATTATAATCAAAGAACTGAAGAATTCTTCAAATTTTAAGCGACGAACTTTATATATACTACAATTTCCTATACTTACGAAGAACTTTTAATTCGTAAGTTTTCTTCAATTTATTGCCAAAAGTGTAAAATTGTAAGTTTTAAAAGTGTAAAATTGTAATTCGTAAGTTTTCTTCAATTTATTGCCAAAAGTGTAAAATTGTAAGTTTTAAAAGTGTAAAATTGTAATTCGTAAGTTTTCTTCAATTTATTGCCAAAAGTGTAAAATTGTAAGTTTTAAAAGTGTAAAATTGTAATTCGTAAGTTTTCTTCAATTTATTGCCAAAAGTGTAAAATTGTAAGTTTTAAAAGTGTAAAATTGTAATTCGTAAGTTTTCTTCAATTTATTGCCAAAAGTGTAAAATTGTATCGAAAATAAAGAACACAAGCTCGTCCAATAAGAAAAAAAAAGACCGGAATATTCTACAAAAAAAAAAACTACAAATTATTTTCCGAAAAAAAACCGGAATATTCTACAAAAAAAAAAAAAAAAAAAAAAAACAAACGACACGCGCAGAAAAATATACCTTTTAGTAGAACATACACACACGAGAAAATACTCCAAGAAAATGCTGGCAACTACAATTCCCAAGGTTTAAAAATCGAGCAGTGATACGAATCGAGCCACGTATTCCACGTTGAAGTATGGTAATCTGGATCTTTAGTAGCGTGATCGGTTCGGGTCGATCGAGGGATCGCGCGCGCGGCTGACACCGGAGCTCTCCCTTGGAAGAGAAATTTTCCTTCCGGGGTGGCGCGCGCGAATCCATCCTATCACGACCGGCTTCGGATCGCATTTCGAATTTATCGCCTGGCAAGTCAACGTGATCGATTCTTGATGGTTTTCGGCGCATCTTCCTCGCTCCATCTCCTCTGGCAAATAAATCCGTTCGCGGCAATTACGGTAAAAGGTTTGTTAATAATTAACCCCTCTGCGGAGCCCTTCGACGCCGTATTCGAGCTGTTTGCCATAAAATTCTCTCTACGATGGCGGCGTGTGACAGAAATTATCGAGGATTTAGGGATTTACGGGGATATGAAACGAGGGTTTTAGAGCGTTGACGTTGGTACAACATCTGATGGGTACTTAAATCCACTGATGATAAATGTATTAATAATTGTAATCGAGGCGGTTAGAGGAAAATGATAAGATAATTATCTCAGATCCTTCCATTTTTCTTTTGAAAGAGAAACTGAAATTAATCAAAATTTGATAACTCTATCAGTCTCACTAGTTCTCGTCTAATTGTTTAAACATTTGATTTATAATAATTTCCGAATGTTAACAAATCGAGTTTGCGTAAAGCTCATTTTATGAATGTTTCATTTTATCTTCGTGCCATATCGACGATACATTGTAGTTCCGTGACACTTTCATAAAAAATTTATCACTGGCAAATCATGGAAATAAATATTTTTCCTTTTTTCTGTCTTCATTTGTTTTCTCAGTTACAATGCTCTCTCGAGCATTGAAAATGCTCCATTATCTTTCAGAAATGTTTTCCAGTTCAATGCGACGCGTGAAGAATTGAAGTTTTTCCCCTCCTCCACCGTTGTCTGACATATTACGGAGCTACCCTACTTGTTGAATACACCTCGCTCGGTATCTGATGTTTCCACTTTTAATTAAGTCTCGCATTACCCTACAATTACACAGCTCATAATTCCTTCACCGAAATCTCTCAAACTCGAGATCGTATCGCGTTCGCTGTTTATACGTATATTTACGCCGTTCCGACTAATTCTTGTACAAACGCGACCACGTTAATTAGCACCGCAACCCGATCCCAACGACTCGATATGAAAACTGCTTTCACCCGGGGGGGCCCTCGAAACTATCTAGAAACACAAATAACAACAACGAACGACGCACTTGTTCCTCATTGAAGTTTGTTATTGCCTTTGCTACTCGGGAACGGAGAAACGCTAACGAAATCAGAACGAAGAACACTCGTTGTTCGTTGAATCGACGTAAATTGTAAATGGAGAGAGAAAAATTCTCTTTTATATAATTAATCGAGCAATTCGATTAAACAGAATTTAAAAATATAAGCGAAATGAAGTTTGAACGAATGTTGAATCTCCGTTGATGCTGAAAGTTCGAAAATTTCGAGTGGTAATTAATTGTTGACAAATCGACGTGTTCACCTCAACTTGCCGAACTTACGAACGAAACAACGAACGAATCGTCGTAATGAAGCAAGTGTCGTATTAGCGAACGGGGAGAACATTAGAATCGGCATGGCGGTCTGAGTCATAATTAAAACGAGCTCCGTGATGGAGATCGGGCTACTGATGGCGTGGAGTAGCCGAGATTAAATTGAGTGGCGCAACGCGCGGCTTGCGAGGGCCGCATAATGCCGCATGACCTGTCGAGACCTCGCGTGTAAAACCCATAACTAACCTACAAATACCCCCCTGAAAACTTTTGTCGTGACCCTTGCTCAGGCATCCGGTGGACCGCAGTGTCATTAAAATGGCAAAAGGAAACTCTGCTGATAAACGGTCTCGAATTTCCTACCTTTCGCAGAAAGGTCTGCAACGCTCTGATATTTTATTGCAATATTTTTTCTAAAACATTTCTACGTTCCGATTTTTATTGCACAACTTTTTGAAATATCTCTGCTACTAGGATTTAATTATTATTTTTTTCAATCATCTCTGCTGCGTTCATTTCGTCAAAATTGTTAAATACTCTTAGAAATTATTAAAAATAATTAAAGGAAATTATATATATATATATATAATTAGAGAGAGAGTTTGCAAGAGATTTTGTATAAATTAATCTTCACTAATTACTAAATTTGGTTAGTAATTTAATTTGTACAAAATTTCGTAACGATCAGTTCAACGTGTTATGATTTCGTTAGCCAATTATTTAAATAGACAGAATTTAGGGAACACCCAGGACAAAGATTAACCAATTTAATAAAATCATCCGTATCACGTGAGCAACGTCATTAATACATTTCTAAATATTGAAATCACTCTTCAAACGGAGTTCGAGTGGATGTCCTAAAAAATATCAGGACGAGGAATGCCAAAGATTTATGTCAGGAGATATATTTTGGCACTAATAACTTTAATTTCCCGCGAACAATGTGTCTTGTATGTTATATCTTCGTGATCTGCAACTTTTTCACATATATACATTGATATATATACATTGTAACAGTTCGCAGTGCTGTTCGGCCGATGTTGTGCTTCTAATATCGCATCAGCGTTCCAGTTTGCAAAGTTCGAAAATATATTCAACCGTACAACTGTATATTATTAACACATTCTGTGTCACTTGAGCGGCGGGTGGACGATAGTCACGAGCGAAATATTGCGTGCCATTTCGTCCGCGTATCAGAAATTCCGCGATACCACGAAATTTTCCTCGAAATACTTCGAGAGTACGATAAAGATCCCTCTATTACTCCCTTTGTACAAACATTACATTCGGTAATAATTAAAAATATTAATTTCGACCCGGCTAGTCGGTAATTTGATTAAACGTTAAGTGGAAATTAAAAGCAATTCGACAAATCGGAACGTGAATTAATGTAAATTAATTTAATATGCTCCGGATACATATTGGATATCAAATTTTAATTACACGCTAAACAACACCGCGATGCCCTCGTATTTTCCAATGCTCTCTCCGTACCATTAGCCTATTATCGAATTCATGAAATCTATCGAGCCAACTGGACTACTAATAAACAGGATTATTTATTGCTATCATTGTCATTTAATAAATATTACCTGCTCTGTAACTAAGTAGATTGTATTATTGTTCGCTAAACGATTTGGTTCAATCAATCCTAACTGAGGGCTCATAGTATAGCCATAGTATAGCCATATTGTCCCATTTAAAAGTTTCTCGATTTTTAACAGCCAGTTCGTCATGAATAAACGAAATGTTTCGACAAATTAGATTCACCTGTTTATCTCTCTCAGAAACATGTCTGGTTGATAATATTATATAATAATAATATAATAAAAGTTTATATTTGTATCGCGTACACAGCCTGATTTTTTAATTTATTGGAAGTAATTCTACAAAAACAAATCACGTATCGAACAATACAAACACTGTATTTCTTAGCAACGTTGATTATGGTTGCCACGTGTAGAACTTTATACTGCTTGAACGCCTTTTCTAACTACGCTGCTTTCCACCGAAGAAGTTCAATAAAGTAATACAAAATCACACGAACCGCCGCGTAACTTTTATTGGAATTCATTCACAAGTTGCGCGATTATCAACGAAGTTGAATTGCACTTCAACGTTGCTATTCAAGCGTGAAAGTTTCTCGATCGTAACAGCGTATTATCTAGAGGGTAATGAGAAGGAATCGCGAAGAAGCGCCGAGTCTTCCAAAAAGAAAACGAAGAAAAAAAAAAAATAATACAACTCTGGCAGTTTGTTTGGGATTTTCCCCACGTGACGAATGATCCACGATCCTTTTTTTCCATTCGCGAAATTCTACCGTTCAAGCAACGAGAGAATTTCAAGCGACTGATGACAGCTGTACTCTCGACGAACTATTTCAATAACTGGCTCGACGGAAGTTTAAAATATTTTCGTGATTGAAATATGCCATTCTCTGGCGAGACACGTGGTCATTTAAATTTTTGTTTCTTTTTTGGAAAAAATAAAAAAAGGAGGAAAAGTACGAAATAACAATGTTCGCAAACGAATGTAAATCTCTTCTGTGCGTTTAAATCCCTTCGTCGTTGTTCGCGTGGCCACTTGCTTTTATTAAATTTCCATTTAAAGAAAATAGAAATAGAATTGTCTGTAGATAATTCTAGAGAATAGAAGAAGCGTAGGCATCGATTTTATTCACATTTTCAGTGGATTTAATTCCAGAATCTCAAAATCGTAGACATCTTAAATCCGATAAAACTCGAGAAGTAGCAAGCTGAAATAATCTAATTTCCAAATGAGAACGTTTTAAAAATTGATTCTTCTTCAACTGAAAAATTTAATTGAGGAACTTATTAACAATGCCAACGAAGATGAATATGAAAAGGAGAGAAAAAGGTTCGTTTATTTTTATATTTTAAAGTATCGATCCGTAGCATAATAATTCCGAAGCCAAACGTTACCCTGATCACGTGTGTCTAGTACGCGAATTTGGAACCTAATTGCTCCGTTACATGCCAATAATGCGCACATCAAACGCCAATCTCATTTTCTACGATTATCGTGTACGATTCACCCTCGTTAGGTTCTACATTTAATCGTATGAGTTAAGCGTATTACACACTGCAATTATAACTAATATAATTTCACATAGGACCGGTCGTAAGCCGATTAATTAGGCTATTCTGAAAATATAACGCTTCCCATCTTACGATTAGTGTCAACAAACAAAGTCGGTAAAAGTAATTTCCACACTACGGCGAAGCTTCTCTTATTCAAACTTTCATTATTGGAATGTCTTAACTTTCGTAATGAACTTGCGTTTAAAACTCGAGAATATTATAACTGTACGTTTGATCTCTCAATATGTATAATTAAAGTCTCGTTGCCAAGATTATCTCAGAAACTGTATTAACCATATTTTGTATATGCGAAGGTAAGATAATATTTATTAACATAATAACGCAGGATATGAAGTTAATCAATAGTATAATCAATGTGGTAGTTATATCATTGATACTGGAGCTACCAAAATGGACAAAATGACCAAATTAAAATTGTTTGTTATTTTACCGATGTAAGCCAGTGCATTGTCAGAGATTTAAATGATTTTTCGTCAAATGTATGAATAAAAGCTTGTGTACTTTATTGTATTACAAAGTATTCTATTTTTTTTATTTTTTTTTTTTCTATTTCTGGTGGAGAAATACTAGAACTACCAAAATGATCAAAATGACCAAATTAAAATTATTGTTAAATATTTTACCGATGTAAACCAATGCATTGTCAGAGATTTAAATAATTTTTCGTCAAATATATAAATAAAAGCTTGTGTACTTTATTGTATTACAAAGTATTCTGTATTTTTTTTTTCTTTTTCTATTTCTGATGGAAAGACACTAGAACTACCAAAATGATCAAAATGACCAAATTAAAATTTTTGTTAAATATTTTACCGATGTAAGCCAGTGCATTGTCAGAGATTTAAATGATTTTTCGTCAAATATATAAATAAAAGCTTGTGTACTTTATTGTATTACAAAGTATTCTATATTTTTTTATTTTCTTTTTCTATTTCTGATGGAAAGACACTAGAACTACCAAAATGATCAAAATGACCAAATTAAAATTTCTGTTAAATATTTTACTGATGTAAGCCAGTGCATTGTCAGAGATTTAAATAATTTTTCGTCAAATATATAAATAAAAGCTTGTACTTTATTGTATTACAAAGTATTCTATATTTTTTTATTTTCTTTTTCTATTTCTGATGGAAAGACACTAGAACTACCAAAATGATCAAAATGATCAAATTAAAATTTCTGTTAAATATTTTACCGATGTAAGCCAGTGCATTGTCAGAGATTTAAATGATCTTTCGTCAAATATATAAATAAAAGCTTGTGTATTATAAAGTATTCTATTTTTTTTATTTTCTTTTTCTACTTCTGATAGAAATTTTTACATTTCAATCGCGTTACTATCGTTACGAATCAAATATTTACCTACTCGAAGAACTGATCGTTTCTTTCCCGAAAAAAAAAAAAAAAAAAAATGTACGAAGAAGCTGCCCGAGAAAATAAACTTCCTCGAACGTAAGTAATTTATAATACGGATAACATCGACAATAGTCCGTAACAGATATATCCACGTGTAGATATTGACCAATAAGTTACCGGTCGCTGTTGCGCGACACAAATTCTCGAAAACGGTTCCAAGTGAGAGAAATCTCATCTGGCCCCGCGCGTTCTCCGGCTTCGGCAATAAACAGCGCGGTGGTCGCACCTGACCGGCAATGGCTCTCCATTAAAACCGGTATAAATTCGCGGGCGTAATTACGAAGAAATCTTCCGGGGCTCCGCCGTAGTTCCCGATGTTTCATGGAACTCGGACAGAAACCGGGCACGTTCTCCTTCGCCCGGTGTAATTTATGACCGCGAGATTGCAGCTTTGGTAATACGGTAATGGTAAAAGGGCAAAGGCCGCCGGTTCGGTGGCCTCATTAACGTCGAGCAGGATATTCGGGCAGTTTCGCAGCATCGCTGTGTTGCTTCGGTTTCATCCACCGTGATGAAGATTCCTGCATGCAGAAAGTGCCTCTCATATTCTCGCCATTTCTTTCGCAACGGGATAGCAAGACAGAGGAATTATACAGAGTGAATGGAAAAAAAAAAGAGTTCACAAGTTCTAGCTGAAAGTTATGAAAAAAAGTTACCACCTAACGAACGTGGGTGTCGAAAGGAAAAATTAATAGTTTCAAAGTTATAAACGACATTTTTTGTTTAGATTGAAATGCTTGTGAAGAAAGTTGGAATCTTTGAAAGAGTAATTCTTTAATTCTTTAATACAGAGGTGCGTGCACGAAGTCTAGTCTGGTAATAAAAGAACGCGAAGTTAGGGTGCAAATTTATGCAAGTCTCGTGTACCAAAGAATACGCAAGTTACTGCGAATGATTAGATAATGAAGTCTCTTGGAAGTTCAGAATTAAAATTCCAATTCTCTACGTGACTCTACGAAACAAAAAATTATCCTCGCGTAAATTTTTCGTGCATTATATTACGAACGTAACGAAAAAGACACAATCTGCATGTAGATTCGTCAAATAAATCGTAAACGAATGTTTCGCGAAAATTAGAGTCGAATTTCGCGACGCCATTACGATCTGACGTATCTGCATGTAGATTCTATTCCGCGAAAATAGAAATTCGCACGAATGCGTGGGATAATTACCCGACGGCATTGCCAATCGTTAGATTCTATTTCGTCCAAGTATAAATTCGCGCGAACGCGAAGATAATTGCTCAATTTCGAAGAGATTGCCAATCGTTAGAGACTTCTGATTTGAAACGAAAATGATTTACGAAACGCACACTTGCGAGAACGTTCTAACACACATCCTCGTATATATATATATATATATATTTAGTTTCTCGTATTAGCTGATATCACAAATGATATTAAGCCGAGCTTGTTGAGCGGTCGTGTCGAAAACTCTCCTACGTCCTTGGTGGGCGTTTGCACTCGGCGAAACCGGACCAGAGCTTTTAAAGCTCCGAAATTCCTCGCGCTACGGGAAATTTTGACCAGCAAAATGAATTTTAAGGTTTATTAAGCGCGACGCGTGCCCTGGGTCGCCACCGGCACGAAAGTATGTAATACATTCTGATAACAAGCAAGTGACGTAATTGCGAACAAAATGGCTACTAGGAGACTCCGTGACGCTTGACAGATAATCGTACGAGGCGCAAAATTGTTGAAAATTTCGAATTTGAAGATCTTTCTTTTTTTTTTTTTCTTTAATATTCTACGAGTTTCGACAAAAACGTCTTTGTATAAAAAGAGGATAAAATGAGAATGAGAAAGGATTTACTTCTTTATTGCAAGTTGCAAAATTGTCCAATCTTCTCTAATTGCTGATTGCCACTTGATCAATTGCTACCTCTCGTAAAATTGCGAAGGAAGGATTCGTTTATCACGCCGAATTGATCAAATTTCGAAACTTCACTTCGAAGATAATCAAAATCAGCGTATACCTGCTTAAATCCAAATCGTGAAAATTAAAGCGTGAAACTTCTTATTTCCGAGGCCCGTTCAAACTCCGGGACAGACTTTCTCTGTTTCTTTTCTGCTTTACCTCCGAAAAAAAAAACAGAAGAATATCCATATAATGATAATGAGAATCATATACATAATAACAACATTAATCTAATCCTCTCGGACCAAGATGAAATACGTAAGAAAGCAAAGAATAAAACAAGATCAAGTTTCGATGTTATAGATATTACATCACATACATAGATAGTTTCAGATAACTTTATAATTTTAGATATTTAGATATCATTGTCACACTGCATCGTGCCTCTTAAAACGAAGAAAACTTTCGAAATTCCTTTCCCAGTCGCCCAGCGAGAGGTTCCCATTTTTGGAGGTGTTCCCGTAATCCCGGGAACTTCTAACGAGACGGTTTTCATTATTTCGCCAGAAATTAAAACGACGTACCACGTACCAGGGGAGGGCCAGGCGATTAGCCGGTGCAGGAACGCAATATATACAAGCGCCTGCAGAAATTCCGGAGATGGGTAAGCCGATTTGCCTGTCTGCCTCGCGCGAGACACGCGATTAATTTTCCAAAATCAATACAGCCCAGAGACGAAAATTCCACCGATTACCGCGTCTTTCCCAATTTTCATTGGCATCATCGTGCCAACGTTAGGTTACAACGATAAAACGGCGATGAACGACGGTCAACGAAGGGGTTGGTATTCCGTACTTCGAGTAGCCAGAGAGCGACTTCTTACTCAGACTCGTTTATCGATTAAAACGAGCCATCGATGCTAATGGAAATGTCCCGGCCGAGGTCATTAAACGAACGAACTCGACCTATCGATTGGAACAGCGGAACAAACCATGGTGTCGACGAATGAAACGTAATTAAGAGGGTAAGTGATGCGAATTAATCTTCTGTTAGGGGTGGACTTCTATTGGACCAAGTATTGCGAAAATTTCCTGCTGCTTTGGCACAGTTTGCTTACTTTTACAGAGTAAACGGGAGTGATCAGTCGTCTCTCTCTTTCTCTCTCTCTCTCTCTTTCTCGAACGTAGTAAAAATTATTTTTTTCACTTGCAGCGAGATGACTGTCGATTGAAATTTCAAACATTCCTGTCATCAGTTACTTGGAAATCTCAATTGTTACTGTCATTTAATTCGCAGGAGAATCTACGAATAATTTCTGAATTTCAAAACGGCCAACGTCGGAATTACCAGAGGATGGAAACGATCGGTTTGCAATTTTTCATAAAAAAGATCAATATTCAATTGCGTGGAATCGCAAGATCAATGAAATCAATGCAATTTTTATAACCTAATTCTTAATGCTGAATATTACTAAATTATTCTGGAAGGTTGAATTATAATTCATAATTATATATTCATAAAGGTTGAATTCAATTCATACGATTTACAACTGAGTGTTCCACCGATTTTCGGCCTGATTCTCATCCTTCTTATCGCACTTTATTCTCGTTTCGTACAGGTTTCACACAGTTTATGCTTTTTCATTAAACTGACAACCGTCCACAGTTCTTTCTTTAATACCCTTAAAATTCCTTTGCGCTCGACGTGGATGAATCGCGAGCACGGCCAACGGAGACAGAGAACTAGCTTCTAATCAAGCGAATTTAGCCAACCACTGCCCCGAACATTCTCAAACCACAGTTCGATCCGCTATTAAGATACCCCCCGCGCTAAGATAGCAGAAATCCCGATTTGTGTACAATCGATACGAGGGCCAGGTGGGAGAGGGGTGCGAAATTAGCGAGATAATTTAGACCGGCAATCGAGATAACCAGCCCCTATCGAGAGTGGATGCGCGCTTTGTAACGGAACGGCGGGTGAGATTTCGAGAGCGAGCCAAGAACCAAACGAGCAACGACACCTTGACCCGATTCCCCGCGAGTTGACGTACTCGCGATCGTTCACGAAACGGTTAATATACTTTGACGATTTTTCATAACGCTCGATAACGAACGGCGGAATTTTCCGCGGCTTGCGACTCCTGTCTGCCGCTTTACCGAGGCCGATCGACCAATCAGATAAACCCGGTCAGACCGGCATCGCACGAACTTTCGCCGTTTCATTTATGCGATTAAATACCTTAAAACCTTCTCTCGGGAAACCATAGAGAAAGAGAGAGAGGGGGGAGAGAGAGAGAGAGAGAACGGGAGATATTAGGGGGCTGATGGTTCGCTGGACCTTCCAATTAAGGCTTGGGATTAGGATCGGTATGGTGATTATCGTTGACATTCGCGCATCGATTGTTTTCTATATTTAGGGAAAATTGTTTCGTATATTTTTGCAGTACAGTATAGTGACTGTTATTGACATTCGCGCATCGATTGTTTTCTATATTTAGGGAAAATTGTTTCGTATATTTTTGCAGTACAGTATAGTGACTGTTATTGACATTCGCGCATCGATTGTTTTCTATATTTAGGGACAATTGTTTCGTATATTTTTGCAGTACAGTATAGTGACTGTTATTGACATTCATGCATCGATTATTTTGTGTATTTAGGGAAAATTGTTTCGTATATTTTTGTAGTACAGTACAGTGATTGTTATTGACATTCATGCATCGATTATTTTGTGTATTTAGGGAAAATTGTTTCGTATATTTTTGCAGTACAGTATAGTGACTGTTATTGACATTCGTGCATCGATTATTTTGTATATTTAGGGAAAATTGTTTCGTATATTTTTGCAGTACAGTATAGTGACTGTTATTAACATTCATGCATCGATTAATTTTGCACATTTAGAGATAATTGTTTTGTATATTTTTGTAGTAGTACAGTGATTGTTATTGACATTCGTGCATCGATTATTTTGCACATTTAGAGATAATTGTTTTGTATATTTTTGTAGTAGTACAGTGATTGTTATTGACATTCATGCATNGATTAATTTTGTACATTTAGAGATAATTGTTTTGTATATTTTTGTAGTAGTACAGTGATTGTTATTGACATTCGTGCATCGATTATTTTGCACATTTAGAGATAATTGTTTTGTATATTTTTGTAGTAGTACAGTGATTGTTATTGACATTCGTGCATCGATTCGATTTCTATTTAAGTAACATTTATTCGACACATTCGAAGATCGATTTATTTCCGATTCCATCAAGATAATTATAATAAGGTAAATACCGTCAATCACGACGAAACTTTATCTTCAAGAAGATGCGAACGAAAAGATGAAAATTACAATACGAAACGATAAAAGTTGAATCTCGTTTGTATCGCGTGATTCGTCTGGAAGATTTACCGCGAAGCACTCGACAGTAAAATAGTAATAAACTTTTGCCGCGTCTGGCCTGTCTATAATTACTTAAATTGCTTTATACCGCGGGCGGGAGTTCTCAAACGTGTTCCACGTGCCACGAAATTTTCCTTCCGCAGGAGAACCCTTAGGACCGATTTGGGACCCGGTGAATCCCTTAGGATACTTTCACGCGTCTGCCAGCGGACGTGAGAGGAAGTTTCCTCGGGGTAATAAAATGCAATTCGCGACTGAAAGCTTCGTGCTCGTGCTACCGTAAGATAATAACGAATTTTCATCGACACGAACGAATTTTTCACTTTCTTCTGGCAAATACGCACGCACGTGTGAAATGAAATAGAAATGAAATAGAGCGACGTCGCTTGTCGTCGATCGCGATATGATCGAAGATCAACGATAGAACGACAAAAGCATACTAATGGCTGCTTGTTTTTACAACGGAGAAAGGAATTGGCAAAAACCGACTCTGCAGTGGAAACAGAGAACGATCGAGTCGGTATGAAGCCAGTGATAGCACCATATGACGTATCCTGCAAACACGTGTCAGCGTTTACTCTCGCGGAAGGGCAGTTTCGAACGTTTGGCTCCGCTGTTTTTCGGGAAAGGAAAATTTATCGTAACCGTGACCATTTTTTTTCCCGCGTCAGTCGTTGAACGTAAACTTACATTCGAACAGTGAAACTACTCTGTACAATGGAATAATGTATCTTTAATTAAATGTAATTAGACGAAATTCAATGACGATTTCATACGATTTTTGATAATTGGATAAGTGGAATTTAAATAATGTATACAGTTGTATTGAAAGATATTTCTCTAATACTTATCATAGATGATTTGCCCATTTTCCAATCTCAAGTTATTTCTTCACTCTTAGTTAAAGCATTGAGCCGCAATCTTCATCTTCTACCATACTTGATCGTATTTAAAACATGATGCTCAATTTTAAAACGAATTATTAATCATATCTAAAACAAAATATTTATTCCTTAAATCAAATGAATCACAACAAAATGTCGCAACGAAATATTTGTGTCGTTATTTGATTTATTAAAAAATTGTCCGATAACGTATACGATAAAGAGACCTTAAAGCTACTGACCCTAGAGCTCGGAATTTCACTTGCTGATGAGAATACCAAGAACCGGTTTTTGCCGAGAAAGGTAAGAACTTTTTTAAACGCGAAAGATGGTAAAAGGTAATTAAACGAAGTAGTCAATTTTACTGTCCAATAAAATTTTTATTTCTCATAAAAAAAATTCTCCTTTCATTTGTACGCACAAACTACTTTCTGGCCAACTTAATGCTACGCACTGTTCATTACAGTTCTTAAATTCGCGAGATCGAAGGTTTGTAAGTTCCCGAGATCTCGAATTGAACTCCAAAAATTCGTGACTCGATTCGAAACTTTTCGACCACGTGCATCTTGAAGAAAAATTTCTCGACCCAATCTGACTCGATGTTTTTAGACATCTTATTCCACGCGCTCGTTGTGTACACGCCTTACGATGAACCGTGACAAATTCATTCACTCGCGATTCAAATCTCACGGCCGGTTACTGAAAGATGCAAATGAGGAAGCCATTGGCGAACGTGGATGCTCGATGCGATCCGGGCATGGCCTACGGTTTGTATAATTCATTCGTACATTTGAGCAGCGCATACAAGCGTTCACCGATACCGGACACGTCGCCATAATGGATGGAGGCGAAGAGCGTCGGTCGAATGCTTGATACATTTAATCAATCGAACGAATCGTCGATCGACCACGGAATTGCAGGCCGCCCTCCGAATCCAACTTCGCTTTTTCCCCAATTGATGAACTCGCGTAGAACGTTACGACGTTTCGGTGAATTTGGATTTCGCGGTTTACCGTAACTCGCGTTACTTCACGTTCGTTTCGCAGCTGCCGCTTTCCGAAGCGATTCTTTTTTTTTTCCAGTATTTTGTAGAATGACACTCTCCGTTGAAAGAGCCTCGAGACAGTTTGAATTTTTAATATTTTAATTCAGTTTTTAGATCAATGACTGTAAAATTTTTAAATTTACTGATAAAATACTCAAGCAACGAGACAAATAATATTTGGTAATTTTTTAAGTATTTCTTTTAGTAAATTTTTAAATCAGCGACAGTAGAATTTTTAAATTTACTAATAAAATACTTAAGCAACGAAATACATAATATTTAGTAATTTTTTAAGTAGTTTTTTTAGTAAATTTTTAAATCAGCGACAGCAGAATTTTTAAATTTACTAATAAAATACTTAAGCAACGAAATAAATAATATTTAGTAATTTTTTTTAGTAAGTTTTTAGATCAATGACTGTAAAATTTTGAAATCTACTGATAATATACTTAAGTAACGAAATAAATAATATTTAGTAATTTTTTTTAGCAAGTTTTTAACTCTGTGACAGGAAAATTTTTAAATCTACTAATAAAATACTTGAGCAACGAAATAAATAATATTTAGTAATTTTTTTAGTAAGTTTTTAACTCTGTGACAGGAAAATTTTTAAATCTACTAATAAAATACTTGAGCAACGAAATAAATAATATTTAGTAATTTTTTTAGTAAGTTTTTAACTCTGTGACAGGAAAATTTTTAAATCTACTAATAAAATACTTGAGCAACGAAATAAATAATATTTAGTAATTTTTTTAGTAAGTTTTCAAATCAGTGACAGTAAAATTTTTAAATCTACTAACAAAATACTTGAGCAACGAAATAAATAATATTTAGTAATTTTTTAAGTAATTCTTTTAATAAATTTTTAAATCAGTGACAGTAAAATTTTTAAATCTACTAATAAAATACTTAAGCAACGAAATAAATAATATTTAGTAATGACACTTGGTAATAATACAGTAACTGGAAATTTAATTTAATTTTTCCAGTTTCAACGACAATTGCACGACTCCACCCAGTGGACGGAAGAAATTCTCTCGATTCTTTCTCTTCCTTTCGCCACAACTCAGTCAGCTCGGGAGAAGAGAAGAGACGTCATAACGCTCCATCTCGCGTAATCGCGAGTCACATTAAGCTCAACAGTATCATCGCGGAAACGTCCAAAGATTACAACAGCCCCTTAACATTCATTTACGACGGCTGCGGAACTATCCCCTAACTAAACCCACAATAAACCCACAAGCCGCAATTGTCCTGCTTAATTCAAATCAGATAACGCGAAACTACCTCTCCCTAATGACCGCCTCGATCAAGCTCTTCGCGATCGTCTCTGAAAACAAGAGAGACCTTTTCCATTAACGGAGAAGGCGCGCGAAGAAAAGAAAAAAATAGAAAAACAAAAAAGAGAGAGAGAGAGAGAGAAAGAGACAGGGATACAGAGCGATACAGAGTGCATCAGATACGTCGATACTAACTCTCCAACAGGTCGATCGAATTCGCATCGCTGTATTTTCACGAAGCTTTCCAGCGTAACGGACTGCGTGGCTGGTATTTGCACGCGAACAGGATGCAACGACACGTCCGAATATGATCGAAGACGCGATGGGAAAAATTGCGGACGCAGCTCTCGAAATCGTGTTACGCCATGGTTGTTCACTAGGCGAACACGCGCACGCGTTCGATCGAACGTCGCAGCAGCCGCGCTCGTAAAATGTCACGGCAGTCGTTGCTCTATTATTTCGCTGCCGGCCTCGCATTTGCATCAACAAATATTCGATGATTTTTGCAGCTGTCTCTCGGCCCGGCTGACCGTTTCGTGTTATTCTGTTAAATGTGGTTTATTCTTTTCTTTTTTTTCTTTTTCTTTTTTTTGGCGAGTGGATTTTTTTTTTTTTTTCATTACGGATGTGTTTACGCAGTTTGGCAGGAAGGACAGCGAAATATTGGCTTTCTTATTGTTAGCGAAGACTCGAGCGGCGTGGATGAGCAACTTGTTGAATACGCGGATAGTTGCGAGCAATTTGACGATGGAATTCTTCTAGGTTACTTTGTATTAGTTGGAATTGGCGAGTTGTTGTGTGAAATGGGTCACACTCCTTTCAGATTGGTTGCAGGGACGTTATTATTTTTCAACAAGTGTATATAACAGACACCGTGTATATTGTTTTAAAAATTGTATCCGTGCATGAAGTTAATTTCTTAGATCAAGTATCGAGCGTTGCAACGTTGAATTTTAAAATTAATTGTCAAACCTTCTTAAAAATAAGAAATTGCCTTCCTAAGAAGCTGCGAGTTTAATATTTAAAGTTACGAGTTTAAAAAGAAATGCGTTCAATATTGTTATCAATAATAGTGTATTCGTTAATTAATCTCAGTAACGTAATTCCACAATTCCACGGATAAATCCTAATTTTTTTTTAGCTCTGTGACTTATCGTCCCCAAAAAGTACTATACAGCGGTGAATTAACGACAAATTCTGCGAAACACGGTCACCCATTAATAATAATAATAATACACAGTTAACAGTTAATAACAGCAACACGAAACTACGTATTCATAATTCTTCGTATTTTTCACAATTCCACGCTATCTCTGTTATTTATTACTCACGCTCTAAAAGACGACTCTTTTCGATTATCAATTACACGGATAAATCCTAATTTTTTTCCTCAGCTCCGTGATTCATCATCCCCCAAAAACTGCTGCACGGCGATTAATTAGCGTCATTTAAACTTGCCAAATAAATCCTGCGGAGCACGGTTCGCATATCAAACTCGCCGGCAAAAAAAAAAAAAAGGGAAAAAAAAAAAAAGAAAAAAGGAAGTGAATTGCCAGCGGGATCTACAGGATCGGACGAGCGTATAACTTTTTCGTTGTTTAATCAGCGTCGCAATCAACGCGGTGTTACGCGAGCTGGCTCGCACGACGTCCGTGTTCCTAAATCAACAACACGCTCGGGAAGCTGCGGAAGAGCATTCGCAGCTCGAGAGCAGAAAAGCCTCGACTTCGTACACGCACGGGCGTATTGTCCCGACTCGCGGAAGGAAAAAACAACGGTGATTCGATTACCGATCAGAACCGTGTAGATTGTTTGCCTTAACGACGTTGTTTCACGCGAATGAACCGCGCGATTCGTCTGTGAGAAACGCAGCCACGACTCGTCGTTTATCGCTAAATTACAAAGTAACAAAGTTCGAAGTGAGCATGACATTTATTACGAATGCAAAAATCAAAAATTAACGTTGTTGAAACGTTTCTTCGCGAAGTTTCGAAATTGTCAGCCATGTCGAAGACGAAGAAATTTGCTGCGAGTGCAGGTATGTTCGGTGATAGTTTAGAAAAGTTGATAATGAAAATATTGAAACTTTGTTATTAGAGACATTCCTTTTATATTTTCGTTGGAAGTGCGTTGAAAAATAATGGGACAGTATTTGGAGATACCTTCACTTCACCTAAATAATTTTTCAATTCCTTAAATTAATCGAAACTGTGAAAAACACTGTAACAGCGAGTTTTTGAATTTTGAAATTGATAACTCCTAAATCAAAATTTGCTGGTAAGAAAATTATAGAAATACTTCAATTGGGTATGTATAAGGTATTTTAAACAAACTTCAGGATCAAAGTTATATTTGAAAAAAAACGACGTTCTATTAATACGAACAATAAAATGAATCTGTGTCGATGAAACAATTATTAAGCAGCACGAAAAATTACAGAGGATGAACGAAAACCAAGATTCAGCTCAACACTTTCAAACGTTTGACTTATTATTATATAGAATATTTGAAACATATAGAGTATTTGACAGTTCGAAGAAATAATTTTTAAAACATAATGAAAAAATTATTCTTTAACTTAAATTTCATTTAAATTTAATAAAATTAGTTTCCTCCTATATTTTGATGTTTTATTTAAAAAAATAGGGAAGAAACTTTTAACTCATGCCACATGTACATACGTATCATAAAATTATGAACATCTCATTGTACTTCTCAGCGAGCGTCGTGAAAAATCCATGACCAATCCATGAGATTATTTCTATGGGACAACTTATTAAGCCGAAATTGACGAATTATTCGCCGTTAACGAACAAAATCGGAACGGGCACGTTTCTCATTTTCTCAGGTATTCGATAAGAATTCAGACGAACTGATAATTACACGCAGCCGACATAACAGGGAGCAAATATTTTCGTCCACAAACGAGGGTGCATGATGCATCTGAGGGTGCACCACATTCGTCCACGCACGTAATCACGATCTTTTCTTGTTTGACCTCGTTGAAAGTCCTATCGGTTCGCCGATAATCCGATATCCGTGTTCGGTGATCGCCGATGATTGTTAGGGTCGCATTCGAATGGGCTCGGGTGGCAAAATGCGAGGTGATTTGAAAAGAATGAAATACAACACGTGATGGAGATATCGTGATATATTCATCTTTGTTATATTACTGTTTTGCATTAATGTCTTTTTCTGACTGAAAATTGGATATCATGCAGAGTAGCTTGTTATAAGAAGTTCTTGCTGGACGTCAAAGAATAGATGTCAAACGTGATAGGTCCATTTTTGTCCATCAATATCAACGTTATTTTTATGACCGAGCGTCGCATAATATGAAATAAATAGAAATTATAGAAGTTTATTCTATGTTAAGAAATTGTAATTACATCGGAGCCAAAGGTGTCACTTTCGAGACAATATTTTAATATTCTGACAAGTTGAATTACGAATTGCATCATTATAAAATGCGTCATGCAAACGTATGTATGCGTATGCATATTATGCAAATGCAGAAATGCATTGATTAATGCATTTGAAGCGAACAAACAAAACTGCTGAAAAACGTGATACAAAATGTAAAACAAAATATGATTTCCTCTGTCAATGGGGGTACGCTCGTAGATAATATTAAATCAAACATGACCATAATTGTGGATTGTATATAATAAAGAAAAATCAGACGAAAGAATGTAACCCGTTGATATTTTACGCTCGTAGAATTATCCTTAATCAAATGTTGCACGTTCATTTTCACGTTGACGATAATGAACGTTCCCAAAACTAATTACAAGACAAAAATTAATCGCCAATTTATCATCATCTTCAGGACAAGTTGATAACGATAATGATAGTTGTTGAAGCTACTTTGTATAAATCATATTCTTACGTAGACTACTTTGGCCATTCGTTACATCAAAGAAAATTTCTTCCGCTCGATTAACGTTGTATTTTTTCACGTCATTTATAACACCAGGATGAAAGTGGTACTTTAATCGTGCGGCTGTATAAAATGAAGTGCCCCGGTCGGTGAAAGAAAATCTTATCTCTCGTCACGTCGCATAACGCGTGGATTTTTAACACAGAGCTTCGCGAGAAACTGGATTCGAGAATTGCGAGCTCATTAAGGTCATTGATTCTAACTAACCTAGTGGATGCTGGATTGTGAGCTGCCTGCGAGAAACGAGTCTGTTTTTTACTAATAAATCAATGTCTAGAGACACTTAATTTTTATGTTAATTGCAGAAACTCCGTGAGTTGGCCGCTTCAAGGTGTATTTGAAGTGTCATTTAAAATGGTCCCTTCGAAAAACAATAATAAAAAATTGTTCGTTCTAAAAATAAATAAATAAACAAACAAACGAAAAAAGTGAATGAAAAATATTTGCTGGTGCATGACCAACTTTGATTTGATGAATGTATGAATGTCGGTTTGACGACAAATATTTATCTACAGAAAGATCTCCATATATGCGTAGTATATATTCCGATCAAATTCATAGATTGTTATGTTTCAACATTTATATAATTCAATAAATCGTAATAGAAATCAAAGTAGAGAATGGTGGAGAGAAAAGTGTAGACTGGAAAATCTTGGCTCCTACATTTAATTATTTAAAGTTTCGCTTTTTTTTTCTGTGAAATGAACTATATTTCTTATACCTTCGCATTCGCATTTCGAATGATAATTACTGAATAAACTAAGTTGAATTCGACATGATAAAATAATAATAACTTTCCTCGGTTATTGAAACTGAATTTCAATAAGAATTCATCGACGACCGAGTACGGATCTTCCCATCGCTTCGAGAAATTTCGAACAGCACGTTCCATCCCCGTCACTTCCGTCAACTCGCTCGGTGCCATTTTCGTTAATAACGCTTCCCAGCGCTGTGTATTAGACGAAATTAATGTAATTCCAAATAAATTGCGTCTTATAATTCTCGCCATACGTTCGTTCAACGAACACGAACACAAAAGCGTAATAGTTTCATTAACTATCACTATATTTCATCAGCTATAGAACCAACGACATTATTAATTTAATGAAAAAGGTACCTATATTCTTTTTTCGCCTGACACAATATTTGTTGGAATAATCGCTCTATGTAATTTCAGTAATATTAGCATGGAAATTAAAACCATCGCAAAGCCTGTAAAAAATATTCTGGGACATGCAAATCGGAATTACATTAGATATTTAACTTTCTCAACAGATTTGTTTCGTTGTTGCAGGAAAAAGAAGGCTAGATGAACGTAAAACACGGTTCAAAGAGAGAAGTATCGCAATTAACCTATTAAACTTACTAATGGCCCCCTTGCTTCTGACGAAGTGTCTCAAATTTAACGACAATCGTTTCAAACTCGACGTTTAATAGACATTAATATTCGTCACGCTCCCGTCTTAATTATAATAATCACTTCCTGCTGAAGTGCTGAAATTCTTGCTAACTGTTGCACGTGCAGTTCAATCTCAAGAATTCCGAAATAACGAACAGCACGCCGTGCGTGGAGAGTCAGCCAGCTACAGTTGCCGCCATCTTGATGTCACAGAAAAACGCCGAGGACTTTGTTTCTCGTTTATAAAATTATAAAAAATTATAAAAATTGAAATTGAAAAATTATAACGAAAAAAAATTCACTCGATGACAGTCTCAACAACTCTGTTGAAATTAAAAGCCTTCGACTTTCGAAATTCGACCAAGCTAATAAACGCCGAGGA
>NW_025110653.1:128116-274639 GCF_011392965.1 Frieseomelitta varia
TCGTTTGTAAAATTATAAAAATTATAAGAATTGAAATTGAAAAATTATAACGAAAAAAAATTTGCTCGATGACAGTCTCAAAAACTCTGTTGAAATTAAAAGCCTTCGACTTTCGAAATTCGACCAAGCTAATAAACGCCGAGGACATTTGTTTCTCGTTTGTAAAGTTATAAAAATTGAAATTGAAAAATTATTACGAAAAAAATTTGCTTGATGACAGTATCAACAACTCTGTTGAAATTAAAAGCCTTCGACTTTCGAAATTCGACCAAGCTAATAAACGCCGAGGACATTTGTTTCTCGTTTGTAAAGTTATAAAAATTGAAATTGAAAAATTATTACGAAAAAAATTTGCTTGATGACAGTATCAACAACTCTGTTGAAATTAAAAGCCTTGGACTTTCGAAATTCGACCAAGCTAATTGGCCATTACCAACAAGATGAAAGGTTCACGTTCGTCTTCACTGTTATTACGTTGATGTTTATACGCTTCACGTTTGGCAAACCGCAACTGGCAATTTCATAAAATATATCTAATACCCGTGGATCGGGGCAATTTCATTTCGAATCAAAATCCCAAGGTGATCGTTCCCCTTCTCTCTCTTTTCTCGTTCTCCTTCGCGCTGCAATATTCATGAATTTCATTCGCTCCCAAAATTTCGCCTCCCGTTTCCAGCGGGGATCCTAATTATATGAACGTTCCTTCGTTTACTGCCACTCGCGCGCAGTTGGATAACGACCCACGGTCGTGTAAAAATGCAAAAAGTTGCAAAAGGTCCCCGGAGTATCTCGGCGTGCCGCAACGTAACCGCAGTAACGCGGACAATTAAAAAGTTTCTTTGGTATCAATTCGCGTCGAGGCGATTATCAACGATTCGGTTGGTCCGCAATTCTGGAGATTCTCGACGAACGCGTCTTTGTCTCGAACCCTGGCTACCATGGGGAGATAGCGCTACACGCGCTATTGACGGACGTGCACAATCGAACGTTACGGTAACGTCTCTCGGCCAATCTGATGCCCTTTGCATCCGCGACGGACGCACGCGTCCGATAAAGTTGTTTATTGCGCATTTAGATAGGACTCGAGGGATGGAGGATGATCTCGAAGTCGTTCGATGCTATTTGATTTGAGGCGAATGTTTTACCGAAGTTCGTCACTCTCGTGACTCTTCGATCAATCATTCAGTCCGGTTGATTCAAGTACCTTTTGGATTCAAATCTTTTGACGGAATATCTGGTTCCAGGTAGACGTTTCAGCCGAAGTTGGTCACTCCGAGATCTTGGACTAATTTTAGTTGGGTCGAAATTCCTGGCGATGGTTCGTCGATGGAACATCTGATTCGAAGTTTAAGGTGGACGTTTCGCGTTCCTGAGATTTTTAATTAATTTCAACGAAGCTAGGAAATTAAATAATCCAAACGCCGGCGTGGTTTTTATTACCATTAAAACGTACACACGGCCAGTTGACAGCCGCGAAACATTTCGCGAAACGCTCGCTGCCACAAGCGGGAACAGAGTGACATAGAGGGCGCGATCGCGTTCCGGCGAGCATTAACATACTTTCGCTGTGCATAATCACAAAAAAGTTACTCGAAATTCAGGCCATGCTCGTATCGCACGCCACGAATTCAATAATCTCGAACACCATCTGACGCGTTGTAACGCGGAAAAATATTAATACGGGTACGCGATAATGACGCGAGAGGCCAGCGCGATTGGGCAACAGCAAACGACGTCAGACCTCGGAAATTTTATTAACTCGTAAATCCCTGGTTTACGGTCGCCTGCGACTTACGAATTCCTGCATCGAACATATTCCTACACCTACATTAAAATCGGACTTTCGCGTGCAATCGTAGCTTGATTACACCAGCATAAAATCATCGTGATTCCTCGACGATTGATCCGACATCGAATTACTGTGTCTCGCTTTATGATCATTTGTAACACGATGGCCATCGTCCGGATTTTTCGATAGCGATTTGCTTCGGACGATGGACGGCGATGAAAGTTAACGAAGATTCGGGGTGAGTTAATGTGATAGCCAGGGAGTTGAGAATGTTTAACGAGCTGAGATTGGATTTGTTATTTTCGACATACAAATGGGGAAGTAATTCGTGAAGTAATTACGCGTTAAAGTGGGCGAACGAGCGAGTATTATTTGGAAGATGACGTGTATGGAATATTTAAGAAGACTTGAATAGCGTAGAATTGTGTTAATAATAATTCAGAGTAATTTATGTTATATTAATATATTTGAATTACGTCTATTTAATTACGAATTAAATATGAAATACATTGTTAATAGATTGTGTTACTTTATATTATTTATTATTATATATTATATTATTTGTTATTATATATTATATAATACATTATTTATACATTATGTGAATATAGAAAACATTTTCAACACCACATTTCCACGATCTTCGTAATGAAACCTCCGACGAAAGCTTCGACCTATCCATAAACGTTTGTACTCGCGAATCAATCTTCCATCTTCATAATTTCAATCCGCAAGAATGTTTCGAATCGCATCGCGAATTCCTCGCCCACTCTCAGGGAGAGCGAGTAACAAAGGAACATTCTTCCAGATTCGAGAACTTCGTAACAAGACATCGATCTCAATATTTCAAGACGAGCCACGACGTCCAGTTTATTTCCCCTTCAATTATAAAAGTACTCCACGTTTCAACTAGTTGCCCGACCCGTGTCGTTCTCGTGATCGATCAGCAGGTAGCGTCCACGTTAACGGGACAACTTAGAAATTGAATTTCCCTAATAACGATGATCGAATCCGCGGTGAAGTGAACTTGCCACGCGGAACATTTTGCAAAGGAGTTCGATTAATGGTTCTTTGAAATTCAAATTTCAAGAAAATTTCCTTCGGGAAATGAGGGAGACGAGGCCATCAAATCGATCGAAAAATTAAAGTTTTCACACACTCGAATCTGACAACGTCGAAGCTAAAGGGATGAAGAAAATGACTCGGTCGTTGAACGTAAAAAAACATATTGAAATTAGAAAAGAAATGCTTATGAATATTCTACTAATAAGTTTCTAACAATCAGACTAAAGCGGATATTTATGCATTTATCGCGCGGTGTGGCACGAAAAAATACACAAAACACTCGAAGTTATAGTATTTTAATATATTTAATATAGAATTAATATATTTTAATAATATTTAAATAGTAATAATATTAATATATATTACGGTTTAATAATACTTAGTTGATGAAACAAATTTCCATTTAGATTCCAATTCTTTAATCACGTTCATAAAAAGAATTTAAAAATGCATGAAAATTCGCAGCCTGCTAATAATACATTGAAAATACATTTTGCTGGAAATTAACGAAGAGAGAAAGGAAATATCGGACACGGATCTCTTGTCAGAAAATTACTCAACATTTACTATTTCTACGTAAAAGAGCATGAAAAAGAAAACCAAAACTAATACTAATACTAATACTCTAATAATAATATTGTGAAACTAAAACTAACACTAATACTCTAATAATAATATTCTGAAACTTCCGGTCAAAATCAGAGAATACAAATCGATGGACAAGTAGCGGTAGCAGAGTTTAGTACAAAAGTATCGTTGGAGAACTTCGAGCCAGTAACAGCGTTTCGCGTTTCATAAACTGGTGAGCGAGCCATCCGTGCAAACGATGTCGAATGGTTCGGTTCGCGCATGTAAACGACCCGAAGTCGATTATTAACTATCGATTTGCTTTTACGCGGCACACTCGTAAAAGGAAACGCAGTTGTTCCGCCGATGGCGCGAAAACGGCCACGGTTTATTTCGACGGAGTTCGACGAGCTTGAAACCATCGACGTTCTAATCGTGAATCTAGTTGTCGTTGTTGGAAACGCGAAAATGTTTAAAATATTCTGTCATCATGTCGTTTGACAGTAGAGAACAGAGTTCGAAGAACGGAGAAAACGTTTTCGAAGAGTTTAGTATAAAATTGAATGCCAATGATTCGGCCAGTGACCAGCAACTTGTAAAACTTTCAACTGTTTAGAGGCCACACTGGTCGGCTTTGTATAAAATAAAGGAGACGTTACAACACTTTTTACGATTATTTAAATCATTTGAATCATGCAAAAAGTAAAAAGACCATTTAAAAAAAATTTACGATCTACGATTATTTAAATCATCATTTGAAAAAAAATTGTGAAAGCGAGCCATTTTGTTCCTCGAAAATTGAACATTGAAGACGAAGTGAAGAAGTTAATGGGAAGTTGATCAATTCTGATCAAATTTAGGGTTTCTGAGAAATTCGTATCTAAGTGGCAAACGCAATTCAATTTGACACGCGAAACCATATGCCCGTTTCCCAAACGCGCGTCCATTTCCGCGAACACGACATCCCTTCCATTTCTAACGATTCTTCAGAAACATTATCCTCTCGTACTATTTATCACCATTACCACGCTAAAATTCCTCCCTGCTTTCATCGATCACCCCCAACGAGTCAAGTTCCATTCAGCTTTCCCATACACCCCTTCGCAAAAGTTCAACGTTCGTGTCGCAATCGGAATACAATACTCTTCATTAAACATTGGAACTATGCTTAATGGATTCTGCAGCGCTCTGCAATAATATAATAATGATAAAAAAAATATACAAAACATAAAATAAGAATATACAAAACATAACATAAAGATATAATAAAAAAGTATACAAAATATAACATAAAAATATAATAAAAAAATATACAAAACATAACATAAAAATGTAATAAAAAAGTATACAAAACATAACATAAAAATATAATAAAAAAATATACGAAACATAGCATAAAAATATATTTAAAAAATATACAAAACATAAAATAAGAATATACAAAACACAAATAATAATATAAACATAACATAACATAAAGATATAATAAAAAAATATATAATACAAAACATAACATAAAGATATAATAAAAAAATATATAAAACATAACAAAAATATAATAAAAAATATACAAAACATAACATAAAGATATAATAAAAAAATATACGAAACCTAACATAAAGATATAATAAAAAAATATACGAAACATAACGTAAAAATATATTTAAAAAACATACAAAACATAACATAGAAATAGAATAAAAAAATATACGAAACATCAAAAGTACAGTATTTAGCGTAATATTTAATAACGAAAATAAATTTCTGTTTCAGACCTACGCAACGATCACAGTTTAACACTTGGAAATAAAACTTACAATTACAACGGGAATCTACGGAAAATATTTCATTTCATTCGCGGGGAGAAAGCTCGAAGTTTCAAACTTCTGAGCGCGTGTGTACACCCCGAGATTTCCAAACCACCCTTCACACTGGTCTAATCCGACAAGCGCGTTTAGAATCGGTCTGCGAAAAATGTCAAGCCTCCCGGCGTACGTGTTCGTTCACAATGGGCGAATGGAGCGACCGGGCCGAACAAAAGACGTAGGCGGGCGATCGGATTTGGAGAGAGAGAGAGAGAGAGAGAGAGAGAGAGAGAGAGAGAGAGAGACAGACAGACAGACAGACAGAGAGAGCGTTTAATTTGCTAAGTGCAGCCGCGTGACATTGGCCAGATTCAATTAAACGAAATGGGGTTAGAGTCGGCCGACTGGCGATTATGCTCGCTCCCTTTTGCGTTCTTTGGTAGACGATCCGTCCCCAAACCTAACCCATCAGCCCGACACCCTAAGTTTTAATGCCCGAATCACTGAGCGCAAGTTTAATAGACGGTCCGACGCTGCTCGTTGCGCTTTATGGCGTAGCCGAGGGTCTTTGAGAGGGTAGCACGTGTTTATGTTACGTTCATCGAGCGTCGCGTAAATGATTTATCGGCTAGAAACAAAGAGCATTAACGATGTACACGGTCAAAACGCGGTTTTGTCATCTGTTTCACTGGTGCTAGATCCGATAGCAATAGATGGCGGGGTTTCTAGGTTAACGCCAGAACCGGCGAAACCATCGAAAATCTCTAGGTTATCATTTTTGGGACTTGTAAGTTTCAACCGCATTTTATATTTATGAGATTTATGTTGTATTGGACACTCGAATGATTTTTAATAAAACACGTAGATAGAAGCCTGCGTTCTTCTTTCTGTGTTTTGCACTTTGTAAATTTGCGCTGCTGTAAATTTTATACTTCGATCCTCATCGAGCATACTTGCACTGGCAGAGAAGATTAATTACTAAAATTGAGAAAATTTGGTAATCCATTCTGTATAATGTAATAGTGAAACATTATAAATATTGACTAAATCAATCTTCGATTGGATTTTTAAACTTTTGTCCCGTTGCTATAGTCCACTGGAGGGTTTCAAAAATATGGTTCAACGAAAGAATTGATTTGCACGATCGCTTGCAAAATAAATTCCAACGAAAGAGGATAATCATGCTACTTTTTATGTACGAGAAGCAAAAATTGATTATACTTTCAATTCTTCGAGGATTGCAACGAAAATGCGAAATGTAAAAATGAATGGTCAACGAGGAATTAATGGTTATTTGCATAAGGAATCGTTGAAGAATATTCGTAGTTCCCGAGTGACACGTAGCGCACAGAAAATTAGAGAAATGTTGAGTAATTAATGGGAAGAAGTTGCTAGCTTTACAAATGACGGAAGATAAACGACATGAAGGGTATTTTCTAATTTTCACCGGGTATATCGTTTATTATACGCCGTTTGAGGAGCGTTTAAGTAGCGTTTCTTTTGAACTGCTTTATGTACTGTTATCACGATTCGTTGCGTAATTATCGTCGTTTGCGCTTACTATAAAGATCACAATAAGAGGATTGAAAATTAATTTTGAGAGGAAAATGAAGGATCTAGGTAGAGAACGCATCTATTTGCAAAGGTTAAAGAGGAAATCGTATTAATAATACGAGGTCCAAAATTATTTTTATATTTTATATATTATTTTATTATTTTATATTTTATATATTATTTTATTATTTTATATTTTATATTTTATATATTATTTTATTATTTTATATTTTATATTTTATATATTATTTTTATATTTATATTAAGAAAAATTACTATTTTTGACGTAACAAAATAATTTTCCAATTTATTGTTAAATTCTAGTATGTTTAACATAATGGCGTTTGTTAAATTTACGAGATGTTGTTACAAATTTTATTAAAAAAATTTACATTCATTAAAGTTACGTTAGTTAGTAGGAAAATTATTTTATCATTCTTGATGTGTAACAAAATAATTCTCCAATTTATTATTAAATTCTAGTGTATAATTTATCATTATATTTGTTCGACTGTATAAACGTTGCAATAGAAAAAATCGTTTCAGACAAATACGTTACGTCTATTAGGAGGATTATTGAGCAGTCGAGGTGTTGTCATTCCAATTCGAAATGTTTCACCCCACTAGAAAGAGAGAGAGAGAGAGAGAGAAAGAGAGAGAGATTGCTGCATCATTTGTTTCAAAAGAGATCCCAACCCTGGAACACCAGATGCCATGGCTCATGGGTGGAACGTAAGCTGCGGATTGTGAAAGTTTTGGATCTAAGAGAGGTTGAGAAATTAGAATTCTTCGGATGATTTCAAAGTAGTTTCGAACATGCTGCGTTCGCCCTTATAGAAAGATTTTAGTGTTCTCCCAATAACGTCAGACGCTATAATACCAGTCAATCTACACCAGAGACACTGCCAAGCTCCGAAAACGCTTAATTTTAGAATTACAATACATTATCATCCTTTCATTTCCACTGCTTTACATTTATTTTTATCCTTCTACTCTTGTTTCTCTTCCTCACTTTCTTTCCTCCTTTCTCAAATGTTTCTTCCTTCTCTTTCATTATATTTTATATTTATATTTCTCTCTTTCTTCGGTCTCTCTTTCATATTATCTTTTTCTTTCTTTAATTTTCTGACCTTCTCCTTTTCGATCATTCTATTCTCCTCATATTTTCCCATTTCTACCCCTAGCCATCTCTCCTCTCCGGCCCGCATTCTGTCTACTAACTCTTCTTCCCCCGTTAGCCTCCGTTGCGACGGGACAGAGGAAATAAAAACAGATTCAATTTTACGATCTACCGGCTAACACAGACCCGGCTAGAACCCACCTGTAAATCGATGTCGCGATAAAACACGGTTCGCTCGCTGGCTCCCCCGGCGCGAGCCAACACCCCCCGAAGGAGAAGAGAGACTCGAGCGCGTACCGTGAAAACGTCGTTTTAAAATAACCAGAGCCGAGCCGGGATGGCCCTCGACCGCGTTTCAAGGCTAACGATCAAAGGAAAAACGTCAAGATAATTCAAAGCGAGGCTGCTCTTCGAGCCTTGTCTTATCTGTTTAGAATTATCCGGTTGATAATCAGCGCGGCAACCGTGAAGCCTGCCGATGATCGCGGATCGTCTAAAGCGGGTTACGACTGGCACCGCGCGATTTCGTAGCGCTGTCGCTCGTGAAACAATAGGCGCGCGAGGTGGAGTTTTAATTACAAAACCACCGGCGTGCTACAAACTTCTGCAGAGTAAGAGGGAAGTGTGTGTTGGCTCTGTGAATAAGTCTCGAGTTGCAACGGCGAATTTTGTGACGAACGACGACAACGCTTGGAAACCTGACGCTAACGATTCTTCAGAAATCGAATAATATATTCAACGGTTTCAGAGCCGAGGGACTGATAACGAAATACGACAATACACATTGAAACGTTAGATTCAGTCTCCTGTTTAACTCTGTTCTCCTCTGTACCTCTGCGACACGCAAAATATATTTCTGTACGGCAGATGGATCGTTGTTCTTCTAGATTTTCTTTTATCGCAGCTTTCGTACAGTAATATCACGTGGAAATTCAAATATGTTGTGTGAAATTTCGAGAATATTTAACTCTTTATATTGAACTCTCTTTATTTCTGAATATAATATTTAACTCTTAACATTATATTTAATTCTTAATATTGAACTCTGTTTATTTCTGCGGCACGAAATATACTTTTGTACAGCAGACGGAGCGTTGTTCTTCTAGATTTCTTTTGTCGCAGCTTTCATACAGTACTTGCACAACTACTTTTTGCAGCTAAATATCACGTAGAAATCCAAATGTGTGAAATTTCGAAAATATTTAACTCTTTATATTGAACTCTATTTATTTCTGAGTAATATTTAACTCTTAATATTATATTTAACTCTTAACATTGAACTCTATTTCTGAGTAATATTTAACTCTTAACATTATATTTAATTCTTAATGTTGAATTCTGTTTATTTCTGCGGCACGAAATATACTTCTGTATAGCAGAATAGCAGATGGCTTTCGTACAGTACTTGCACAACTACTTTTTGCAACTAAATATCACATAGAAATCCAAATGTGTGAAATTTCGAAAATATTTAACTTTTTAATATTATATTTAACTCTTTATATTGAACTCTATTTATTTCTGAGTAATATTTAGCTCTTAATATTATATTTAACTCTTAACATTGAACTCTGTTCATTTCTGCGGCACGAAATATACTTCTGTATAGCAGAATAGCAGATGGAGCGTTGTTCTTCTAGATTTCTTTTGTTGCAGCTTTCGTACAGTATTTGCACAACTAAATATCACACGTGAAAATCGAGATATATTGGGTGAAGTTAAAGCGTGTATTTTTGATTTAAAATAATCATTTTCCAATGAAAGTCTTAGAATACAGTGACGCAGATCAACTCATTACATTCCTAATCATATCTCTCGCAGGTATAGTGTTTATTATTGATGTCTCGTAACACAAAATTACATTATGCAACCATGTAATGAACGTGTCCTAATCTTCTCGCGTGTTACGTGCAGTGTATTACGCATCTATCGCGATTAGTGCGTTCAATTTCTGAGACAGTAATCGAGCGTCAAGCGGCTCATCCACGTTTGGCGACGTAATAAGCTCGGGACTGTTCCCCCGTGCAGCTTTAACAACGGGAATTTATCGTTAATTACGACGATCACTATTAATTAGTTATCCAACGGGCGCCTAATGATCAGTGAAAGTGTCGAAAAAAAAAGAATAATTCATTTTATTCGGTGTACTGCCTGATTCGAATTTACGGTGGCTCGAATGATACAGCATTTTCAAATTTCTCATCAACTCTGCGCTGAAAATTAATTCTGATTGCATTGGCGTGCAGCGAAGAGTATAATTGAACCAATGACAATTACTAAAAAAAACTAGATCTACCATCATTTTAAAGATTGAAGTCTCCCCCATCAAAATATGTTTCACGATTTTTCTTTCTCATCATTTTATTGGATCATACAACAAAAATTCAAGAAACTCTAACATTTCGTCGTCTGATCCTAATGTTCAATAAAATGCTGAAAAAGAATCGTTTAAGAGGTCGTTGCGAAATGAAAATTTCAATCGTGAAAACCATAGTTGGTTTAGTCGTGAAAAAATATTTTTTATACGCGTTTCGATTTTCACAATTTTCGTGGAGAAAAGAAGTGCCCATTACCTGATATAAAATCGCCTTTGAAAAAGACCAAACTCACAACTGTCAAAGCAGAAGTTTCAATGTGAGTTTTGAAATGAGACCAAGCGTCTAATCGTTATACGATCTTCTTTAAGAAGCTGTATGTCGGATTAAATTGTTCGATCATCATTACACACTTGTATCAAACGTCCTGCAATTTCTACACAACTACGACAGATGAAAGATATAATCGACGAAATGTTCGAAAATGTTTCACAACGTGTATTCAGAATAATTCGCTGCGAATTTTCCGTAAGTGTATTTCTCGTAAACGGCTGCGATCCGTTTATTTATTTCGACGCGATTCGTTCGATGGACTATCCCGGAGAGGAGATCCGGAATAATTCCACATAAAATAAATGGACTTCGAGAGCAATAAAACGCTCGAAGAGCAGGGCGGAGCGGGTCTCGCGCGGCGCGATTTTCCGTAACGATTTTTCGTCCACTGCTGTTCTATTCCTGGGCGGGAAAATGTGGAAAATGGCGAGAAATTTCGTTATGGCTACGCCTTTTATTTTTTAAAAGAGGGAAGAGGAGCTGCCCCAGGATTATAGCTGAATTCGTAATTTCCTTTTTTTTTTTTTTTTGCGCGTGCGGCCCAGCTGACTCTCGGTTTACAAAAACCGGGACGCGAACTCGCGGTTTTCTATTTAACGTTTGACGTGGATATCACGTTTGAAACGGAATCTTTTTATTTGCTTTCGGGACGCGCCTTTTTAAACGTCGCTGGTTTCATTTCTCTATACATACGTACGCGCGAGGGATAAAAGTGCCCGCGAATAGTTTCGTTTGCGCGCTGTTACGAAACTTTTTAACACTCGGTGATGCTTGGGACCTTTCTCCCTTTCTCTTATAGATTTCATTCTTGCTCAATTTAATTTTTGTAAATCACTCTGATCATTTTTACGTTCCGTCTGAATTGTGTATTTAAAGCGAAATAATTTCGCTCTTTGTTGCAACAATAGACGAAATTGATTCTCTGTGCTGCTCAGAAATTAATGCCATGCTGAGTGGACCTTGGTTGACTTTTTTTTATAATATTTTAATTTTACGACTCTTTTAAATATATTATAATATTTTAATTTTACGATTTTTTTAAATATATTATAATATTTTATTTTATGACTTTTTTAAATATACACATAAAAACACATTGCATTACTTTTTATATTCCTTTAATTTCTGCGCCGCCGTTATAACAAAACAAATCGTAATCACCGGGATTAAGAAAAAAATCAAAATGCTGCAAGTGCGTACATTTCGTACATTTCGTACTAACACGGGACTTTGGATACACGACAGAAAGTTACTGTTATCCGGGCATGGTACACGTTTGACACTGAAATTGGCTGATCCCGGCTTTGTAACGCTAATTAGAAATGGTGGCTTGACACACATCCGCGAGCGGCACAACGCTTTAACAGCGATCGCTAATAATCATCGTTGCATTATTGATACACCGAGCCAGTAGTTGAAACGAGCGCCAGCTTATTACAAGACGCGTGCAAAATCGATAACTTTATAACTTGATTCACCACCGGCGCGGTGCTTCCAGGCAAGATCTTACGCTATCAAGATCGTCCCCTCCCTGTCCGTCTCGATCAAACAGCTGTCGTTTAACTATCCCTCACATTGTTCGAGTTTCACCGTTGCTCGCTAATTGCATTAACACGATATCGCCATCTTTTCACGCACGATTATCGGAGATGTGTGCATTACGATTTCGATAATTCCCGATAATTCACGATTTATATTCAATGAATTTTGATGGTCATTTATCTGAAGTATTTCACAATTAAAGTATTATAGTAGTTAGAGTATTATCTGAAATAGTTTTCAATGAAAATTTTGCATGTAAAGAATACAATATAATTCGTTCATCCTGGATTGTTTAATACGTTGATTGTTGCGAGATTATGGCCAACGTTATTTTTTAGAATGGATAATATGATGAATTTCGTCGATTAAAAGGTTCTCAATGACACGACGTAATTTGGATGACGTTGATGTAGCAAGTGAAGCAAAATGTACGAAATTCATGTGGTGGTAAATACCTTCTTTTATTAATAAAAAAAAAAAATTGCGTTTGGATGATATTGATCGAACGTGGCGAATAATATAATTCACGTGACACAAAATTTTTATGCTGACAGAGAGAGAAGTTTGTTTTTCAAAAGAAATCATTCTTCTGAAATTTAGAGCAGGATTAAATTGCTGAAAATCATCAAAATTATCATCTATTTTAAAAAGGACATCTCTGACGCGAATAAAATATTTTTTACTATAAATTTGTTTCACATTTTCTTTCAAGAAACTCAACTGTATATTGATTCTGAATTAATCGTTTCACCCGTCTTCAATTATTTATCCAACAATTAATTCCACGCAGTTTCATCAATTATTCATTTGATCACTTTCTTCTTCTTCTGATCATTAATCGTTTCACCCGTCTTCAATTATTTATCCAACAATTAATTCCACGCAATTTCATCAATTATTCACTTGATCATTTTCTTCTTCTTCTAATCATTAATCGTTTCACCCGTCTTTAATTATTTATCCAACAATTAATTCCACGCAGTTTCATCAATTATTCATTTGATCATTTTCTTCTTCTTCTAATCATTAATCGAAGGCAACTGTTTCTTAATTCGTCAAAATATGAGATGTCGAAATATTTGTAAACAGATATCAGTAAACGTAAATTCAGACGACGACACATTGAAATGAACTGATTCACGCGGTCATCTTTTCGTCAGAAAGCAGAAATCAATATCAATTCTGACAATGATATCCACACGTTTCAAGCAATTTCAGAAAATCTCAAATTCGTCGTAACTTCCGGCTTTTGTTTCAAATTTTTAACTAACCATTCCCAAAGAAAATCCCTCCAGCCTAGGTACTTTCGCGTGCCTGAAACGCGAGGAAACGCAAGGATCTGCATTTATTACACGCTCGGCGAGGCAGGTGGCTCGTCAAACGAGCAGGTTGTCGTCGAAACGAGAAACAACTCTCGAAGGAAGTTGCCGTCAATTTCCGTTGTCAGATTGTCTGACACGTTTTGCGGCGCGGCATATTGGATCGGTGACAATTCTCAACATTACGATAACAGGTACTCTTTGTGAGCGCGCGCGCGCGCGCGGTTATGAAATACCAGCGCACACACATACCTCGGTTATACGTCGTTGTATTATGCATACACGATAGAGCGCCTCGCGCAATATGCACGCCTGGCAACGGTATTGCCCACGTGCTCGCAAATTTCTCACACCGACACGCGCGGTTATATACGATCCGCGTAATGAAATATGACAAGAGTATGGAACGAACGCCCACCCTTCCGATCCAACGTTGTTTATACGTGCTACTACGCAGTCTAGCTGGTGTTCGAGCAGAGACAAAATGTCTGGCCGATTTGCCATGTTACGTTCCACCGTGCGTCAAGTCAGTTTCATTGCGTTAACGTTGATTTATTATTTTGCTGATTGCAAATTTACGCGCTCGGTGAACTTACGCCGTAGGCGTCGTATCGTTCCTCCCCCTCGAGTCTGAATTTTCAGATCGTGAATAAAAGTTTTTGCGTGTTTTATCAATTATCGAGGAGGTTGTATTTTCGACGAAAGTTCTTCTTTTCAGGGAAAATTCTTGAAGCGTGGAAATCTGCGCGAATGATGGAAGAAAAATTTACGTGTCGAAAATTCAATATCAGTTTTCTAATTGTTGCTGGTTAAATCTGTTGCCCGAAATGAATAAAACACATATCAATAGCTGTTTCTTCTGTTTTAATAAACCTTTGAGTGAAAAGTATTATGAAGTAAAATTCTGATGCTTTTGAAAACGTCTAATTGAATATAGATTAATGGATGTTGTCGCTGAACAATCTGATATGAAAATATAACACCAAAATGAAAATTTATCCTTCGACATCCTCAGATACGTTCAATAGCTGCTACGTAAGTTTGCTTCCAATATTTCTAAATAATCTCTATCCAGAGAGTATTCCCTAGTTTTGTACGAAACTGAATGATTTATGAAATACGTGTACATTACAAAAAAATATATAAATTACATAAAATTAAACATAAAAATATATCGTAAATATATAAAATTAAATATATATCTAATATCTAAAATAAATTACAACAGAAAAACACAAACTTTCAATTTGAATTTCGTTCCATTTCTTCAACTCGACTCGCAGAAAAAAAAAAATAGATAAAAATCCGTAGTCTCGCTGCAAATTCGCGAAGAAACACGGAAGAAGGAACACTCCTCTCTCGCTCTCTCTCTCTCTCTCTCTCTCTTTCTTTGCCTGTTATATTACAACGCCGCACATCGATTTAACCCTTGATCCCTGTTCGCCATCGTGAACCGACCATCGATCAAAAGTCTTCGACGTGGAGTAGGTTGCACGCTCGTTCGCTTCTCCTTCAGAACGTTTCCCGCGGTCCGATAAATATTTCCCAGTGACGACGTGTTACCCGCGAGTGAAACAAGCGATGATTGATGAGAACTGCAGCGACACGCATGCTCTTATATTTACCTAGCTCGATTAAGCGCCACCGCGGATCGTTATCTTCCGATACGTACGAACGCTACGCAAGATCCGAGACATTGTTCTCCAATAATAGTCGGAGCTGTGGAGTTTGATCTCTTTTTTGGAGTTTCTTTCAGAGAATTTTCTACGTTGTCTCGTAGGCGTAGGAGTGTGTGTCAACCTCGAGATTTCGAGTGTAACGAGAGGAGTTACGGTAGCAGAGAATGAATTTCATACGCCTGTCATTTCAGGTGTCCTTTAACATTGGAGGTTCTTAATTAGATCTGGATGAGTGGGAATTTTGTATCGTAATGAAGACCTTTTATTTATACGATGCAACGTGCAAAGACGATATCGACCAATCAGAAATACTTTCACAAGACGATCTCTCCCACTTTTGTACAGATTGAATTTAGCTTTAATTTCGTTCATTCGAACGAATTAAATTACAAATCAAATTGCGATAATTTAGTTAATAAGGAAAATAGAAAAATTCACACTGTGCTGTGTTGAAACGTAGCATTACTAAACTCTTGTTCTATAATAATTGAAACGATTCTTTGTCCAATAAATCATATTGTCTAAAATTCAACGATCCCAAATGAGAATTTATCCCTTTAATACTGGATGGAACTCCATTTATGTAAACTAGTCGAGGGAAACAAATGATTTACATAATTGGAGTTCGTGTAATAGAATTTCTACCATTTCACGCATGTTTATGATTTTTCGTTCGCACAATAGAAATGGATTCGATCACTTATTATAAAATTTCATTTCAGTTTACACAAGGTGTTTAAAAATTTGACAAAACGAGCAAAATAGTGTTAGTAAGCTCAAAAAGCATTTTCTTTTTTGGAGTTGTGAGACGTTTTCGTTTCCTTTACAACACGTTCAACTCCAAATACTCACAAAATACAATCTGCTAGGCAACCACAAATTTACAAGCTCAAAATAGAAAAAGAAAAAAAGAAAATCGAACAATTCCGAAATTAACAGTTTCTTTGGGCCCACGTTTATCAAGACAAAGTTTATGTTTATTTCACTGACAATGAGTACCACACGCAATCCTATTTTCCAAGTTTTAAACAGAGTTAGCTCCACTCTATTAAAAATTTCGAAATTCTCCCGAAAACTTTCGCTTATTCGACGTCGGTAGCTTGTCTCGCAGGACGTAGCTTGATCGAGGACGAAAAACAGATCAAGAGAGGAAAGAGTATCGATTGGAAGAAGTCGAGCTCGTGTCCCAAGTCTGGCAGCTTCTCCCCTATCTGGCGAACGATCGCCAATAAATCGCGCTGGCCACGATAAAGTTCACGCCAACGGTTCTAATCGTTTTTCCATGAGACGTCGTGCCTCGTCGTTGGCCTCGAGGGTAGCGACGACCCCTTGAGAACCACGAGCGTACCGTGCGAAACGAAACATAGCTGCAATTTACGTTCCCACGTCGGTGTCGTGGAACCGAGTCTGCCTCGGCCCGTCCGGAGAGTGTGTCCGAGATACCGATCGGATCGAACGTGTCGCTGGCTAATCGAATTCGGTCGCTGCAAATGCGGCGCGACGCGTGCCACCGCCACTCTAATTAGTCATAGTTCGTTTCGTTCGCGGTTCGAGCCTCTGAACGCGATGCGATCGTTAATAACGAAATTACCAGAGTGGCAATTCCAAAGTGACTGATGGAAATGTCGAATGATTCGAATCATTGATAATTCGGCTGATAGAGAGTTACTCGCGACTTTGTTCGTTCATTTAACATTGTGTTTTTAACATGTATTTTGTTGTTGACTTCGTTCAATCACCGGTTTATTTCGAAATCAGAAATTTTCGAGTCATCCGTCCTGATAATTTTTGGCTACCAGAGAGCACCTGCAACTTTGCGATTTACTTCACATTTGCACCTGGTATTTTGTGAATTTTATTTCATTGCAAACTAAAGTGAAAGGAGTATTGTTCAAACTCTGATAACATCGATTTAGCAAGTTAGTAGATGTTAATAAGAAAATATCGTTAAAGTATCGTTTACTCGCTAGTGAATAGCACGGTTGTGTTTCCATGAATTTTCGCAGCGGTGAATACAGGCTAGCAGCGTGATAGCACAGATATTCAAAGAAATCAAGGTTGCAATCCTTATGGTCGTAGAAAGCTGTTACGATTCATCCTCCGGCAGGGAAAGGCGCAACGAATTCGCGTTGCACGAATACACGAGCCTTCCACGATGTTGGATAAATCGAGGACCCTGCATCTCGAGGCAATCCAACGGAAGGAGATCTATATCTGAGAGTGGAATTTGGAAATTTGGGAACATCAGTGGGAACAGCATTGAAAACCTCGCGAGGATGAAATCTTGTTCGGCGATCTTGTATTTTTTAAAATCTTACTTTTTTTCTTGAGATCTGAGGAAACCTTAGAAATGATGGAATTTTGGAAAACAAATAGACAGCATTTTATACAAAGATTAAAAATCCTAGAAGAGGGATAAAATAAAATGAACACGTGTTAGCTTCAAATTAATCTCGACACACTGGCAGATAAAAGTTGAATCAATTAATTTCAAATTTATTCAACTCGTGATCTTTTACAGAGGAGCAGAGTCGAACAACAAATGTGTAAATCTCGATTAACAAAGCCTGCTTTCAATTTGCTGGAAGTAGAAAAATTAAAATTAAATTCAGTTAAGAGAGAAAAAAAAAAAAGAGTCGACACATCGCAACCAGAAGCTTCCTCCTCTTCAAGAAAAAGTGGCGATCAGTATAAAAATTATCAGACGATTGACACCGGTCATGAAATTTCTGAAACAAGTGAATGACCTGCTCGTCCGTTGGAGAATTTAAGGCTTGATGATAAAGTCTAGCAACTCGAAAATAAATGTACTCGGTGTACGTGGAGGAAGGTGAGACCAACCAGTTGAGGGATAATGGAGGATGATGGGAAAATTGAGTGAAGGAATTTACGGGTGTGCTTAACGACAACTTACACGCGAGATTATAGCGTGCTAATAGTTCGAATAACCAAAGTGCAGAAACGCCGTACGAACATAAATAGGTTCTGTAAATAGACAAGTTGCTCGATATCGTACTTTTAATACAGTCCGAAATTTATGTAATTACACATTCATAGATATCATAGAGAAATTTTACTTGTCAAAAAATTGCGTAATTACACGTTTATATACATTTAGAGAAATTTTTATACTAAAAGAAAAAAATAAAAGGAACTTATTTAAGTAGAAACTTGATTTTACCTTTATTGAATATCGTAATTGCTACACTTTTTTTTTTTACATTTATTTACATTTTTTTACATTTATCTACATCTTATTTTTTTAGATCACAAAATAGATTATTTTATCTACTGTTAAATACTGTTATACAATTTTGGACATTGTACATAATCTGTGTACATGTAATAACATAGTGTGAGATTTTCAGCGATTGGTGAGTGACGAGGAAAACTATGTACGTAAAAGTATATCATTGAAAGTAAGACGGAACTGGATAGGAAATTGTGAAAACGTAGGTGTCTGCCTGCCTATTCAACTATCCATCATTCAACCTGTAAATTCCCCTCGATTCGTCATAAATCAATCGAACAATTCCAACTCGATCCCCCTTCATTTAACTTAACCAATCTCCAAATTACACGAACTGACGCGAGATAACCAGCAACCAGCTCCCGAAGACGCGACTCGCCGGAGTCTCCAGTTTTCCAACCGCGGTTCGTACCAACCCCCTGGCAATTCATTATTTACCCAGTGCATCTTACTTTCGGGAACTTGCGCGAACGTAGTAATCCGCTTTCCCTCGAACAAGCAGCGTCTCGCGACGCGGCGGCGCATCAAAAAGTAACGACCGCCCCCGCTGCAACGCTGCCACTAAAATGAGGTAGAGTCGGCCGCCGAGATCTCTGCACGCGTGCAACGCGAGCCAGACGATTACGTACGTCTAGCTCGTACGAAACGTACATACGTCGATGTATCCGCGTACGTGTACATACGTACCGGCGCTGTTAGCCTACGAGAGAATATAACCGTACATAACCTAACCGTGCACCATAGCAACACGACCCGGTATAACTCGGGCAATATGTACTGGATTCTCTCTCTCTCTCTCTCTCTCTCTCTCTCTCTCTCTCTCTCTCTCTCTCTCTATCTGGAGCGCGCGCGACGATGTTGTTGCACCCCCGTTCAGACCACTCTGCGCGTAGTGTAATATACACGTACATATATATATAAATATATATATACAAGCATGGCTAGCTATACTACGGGGCGTTTTCACGGAATCCAATTTTCCAAGATTTTCGTCGCCTTAACAGGGAGAGGGTTTCCTTCTCTCCCTCTTTCTCTCTCTCTTGGTATTATCTCTTAAGCGTACTTGTCCCCGTAATGGTCTCCTTGGCCGGGTTGGAACACGGCTGCTTAGTAAACACGCCCATTTCGATGCCGTAAATTGTCGACTGAAACTGAAAGGGGACGCGCGCGGAGGATCGGAGTCGAAATATTGCGGATATTCCTCTTGCGAGTCTACGTTTCTGTCTTTACCTTTTTCCTCCGGGTATTACGTTGCGTAATACCACTTCGCTGGCTCTTTCAATCCTTAACTTTGCGACTCGTGCCCCCTCCTCGTTCTTCGCCCAATATCGCGTCGTCTCTTTATCCGTCCTTTTTTTTTCTTTCTTTTTTTTTTTCGTTGTTCTTAGTCGTGTTTCTGTTTCAGGAGCGTCGAATCAAAGGAATATTTATCTCTTCTTTTTTTCTTTCTGTTATTCTTGGTGTTATTTTTTGGAAAATTACAAGTGGATCGGAGAAATTAGGGTGTAGAATTTTCAGTTCAGAATTGTTAGTTACACGAAACGATTTGTTGCGAATTATTTAATGAACCATATGTTATCAACTCTCGAATAACTTCAACTCTGATATTCTAATTTACCGATTCTGAATGTATTAACTTAGAAAAGTTTTCCGAATAGTCAATGAAAATTTTCAGCTCTCCCTCCTTATTTTTTTCAAATTACACGATCGAGAACATTCTTGCGAACGTCGTGCAAAACAACAAAGACCATATCAAATAATCGTATTTGAAGAAAAGCCTACAGGATCACAATCCTAAACCAGATCGTCAAAAAACTCGTTCACTCACAGGGTTAAATGTTTCCTTTCAAACAGAAACAGAACCGAGAGATATTTTTTTTCTTATCTCGTTACGCGTGTCGTTATTCACCTCTGGCGAGTTTTCCGTTCCGAGGCGAAGCAGCTCGAAGACATACGACGAAGCAGTGGCAGAGCCGAGAATTTGTAAGTTCCCCTATAACAACTGGATCTCGACCTCGATGGTTTTAAAGCGTTAGCACAACTAGCGCGCTAGTAGAAAAGTTGAAACGCTTGTTCTTTGAAGCGTGTCGGTTGAAGTTTGGAATGGCGAGAACAACGATTTTCAACGGCCCTCCGGAAGTTTCGAGTTCGCGGTGGCATTGTGCCGTTCCTTGAGAGAACCTCGTGCAGATGGCAAGGCATTAATTGTTTTACGCCGGCGAACCACTTGATCGCTACGGTATTTTCGGTGCGAGGTATTCGGATGGAAAACGTTTGAAGACGCAGTCGCGAGCTCTCGCGCGCTCAGATTATCCAAAATGCACAAACACACGAAGCTCGGTAATTAACATGATATTTGTTAACTCGCTGACAAATATAAGCTAGTTTCAAACTGACTTCTTCTGCTTCTGTCGACTAGTAAAATAATTGATCATAATATTTGTCATTTCTATCCTTAACCTGAGGGAACGTCGTACTTAAATCTAGCCAACTTGCTATTTCTACAATTTGCTCATAATTATAACGTTGTATGATGCGATGTATAACAGTGTAGACGCCTAGAGTGAAAGTTATAATAACGAAGTAAGAAGAACAAAAGAATTTCAAAAGAAGAAATTTCTGAAGTCAATTCACACTCAGCAATCCACATAATTCGGAATAATTCGCATAAACTAGACCTCTTATTGCTTCTTACGAAAATTGAAAAAATGATAGGGGATTGAAACTATGTATCATTGACTCTTGTTCTAACAAACGCAATGCACGTTGATAATTGCTTTGAATTTAATTCGATATCACACGTTGGAAAAATATAAATCAACAAAATTTCGTGTTAAATATTCGAATGATTACTTTCAATGTTGCATCATTTTATTTGAAGTGATGATGCTTCGTAAATGAATTGCTGGTAGATGATACGAGAAAAGATTATCGAGAGCAAAAGATTAAATTTCTCAAAAATGGTAGTGGTAATTAATATGATGCTGTCGACTCGCTGAAAAATATAAGCTAGTTTCAAACTGACTTCTTCTGCTTCTGTCGACTAGTAAAATAATTGATCATAATATTTGTCATTTCTATCCTTAACCTGAGGGAACGTCTTAAATCTAGCCAACTTGCTATTTCTACAATTTGCTCATAGTTATAACGTTGTATGATGCGACGTATAACAGTGTAGACGCCTAGAGTGAAAGCTATAATAACAACGTAAGAAGAACAAAAGAATTTCAGAAGAAGAAATTTCTGAAGTCAATTCACACTCAGCAATCCACATAATTCGGAATAATTCGCATAAACTAGACCTCTTATTGCTTCTTACGAAAATTGAAAAAATGATAGGGGATTGAAACTATGTATCATTGACTCTTGTTCTAACAAACGCAATGCACGTTGATAATTGCTTTGAATTTAATTCGATATCACACGTTGGAAAAAACATAAATCAAAAATTTCGTGTTAAATATTCGATATCATACGTTGGAAAAATATAAATCAAAAATTTCGTGTTAAATATTCGAATGATTACTTTCAATGTTGCATCATTTTATTTGAAATGATGATGCTTCGTAAATGAAGCTATCTTGCTGGTAGATGATGCGAGAAAAGATTGTCGAGGGTAAAGGGTTAAGTTTCCCAAAAATGCGCGAACATTCGCAGCAGTGACGTTCGAAAATCGATACATTATCAGTTCATTAGGAAGACAAAACCCAAAATTTATATTTCGTTATATATATATTAAATTTATATTACGTTTCATTTTACATCCACGCTTTTTAGTCCGTGCATACACGGAGAGATTGTTTCGCCCGCTAGATATTACAGCGAGCGTCGTACTTTGAATATTTTAAACGTAATGTTCTCTCGTTTTGTTCACTTGCTAACAAACGAATGTCACTGCGCGAATATTATTTATTTACCACAGTTGAAATTTTCACGTGATTCAAACATTTTTGTACCAAACGTGCGTGTCTGTCTTTTTTTTTTTTCTTTTTTTTTTGCGTATTACGTACATTTTCACAAATTGACAAGATCAGAGGAATCCTGCCTACCTACCTGGCACAATTGCGCCATTTACCGCGTTTAATCCCGGCCACTGTGTGAATTCAACTTGCTCGGACAGTGCGTCAGTTGCGAATACGAAAACGTAGTTTTCCATTTGGTTGATAGATTCGGGCGTCGCGCGGCCGGCTACCACCGCCGAATATTCAATGCACGCGCTCCATCCGGCCGGACAGGAAGTCGAAAGTTAACGGACGCCTCGTTAAAAGATTCATCGAATCGCCCGGGCTCCTCTCTCTCCATTTCTGCTTGCATCCTCCGATCTGACTCTGTTTCCCAACCGCGCTTCTTCTTCTACTCCGTCGGTAATACTCGAGTTACTCGTGAAATCCGCGGTGAAAAAGTTTTACCACGACTCAGCAGCGTTACGTCGTCGTTTAATCTGCACGCGAGCGCAACGAACGCGGCCGGACGATCGATAAATTCGTTTTCTGGATGGTTTGTGGCGTTTAATTCGTTCAGGGCCTATCGATGGGCGTTGATTATGCCGGGCGAGATTGCGAGAAAATTGCGGGGGCTCCTTTTCAGGGCTGCGACGTCAGTGAATTAGTGATTTAGTTTGTTTTAATTTCGATTGAACGGGAAATTACTTGCAGAATAATCGAGCTACCTTGTCTGGAAATAATTGAGGGATTTTCAGCGAGGGGAATGTCTATTTTTTTTCATACAGCCTCCTTTTTGTTGCACATCCCATTTTCATTAGAAAAATTCTTTACTCGGCGTAGAAAGAGTCAGCTCCAATTAACGGAGTTTATTAACATCAATTTTTAATCGCTTTCTCTCTGTTGATTTTACCGAAATTATACGAAAGTGAGGTTTCCATTTTGAAAACAGTCGATTTACAGCAAGGGGAATGTCTGTGTTTGATACATTTTTTTGTTACATATTCCCGTTTCATTTGAAGACGAATAATTTTTCACTTGGTGTAGAAAAAATTAGCAACTCTTCAAACACGAATTTTTAATCGCTTTTTCGTTGGTTTACTAAAATTATCCGAAAGTGATGCTTCCATTTTGAAAACAGTCGTGAGATTTACAGCAAGGGGAATGCCTGTGTTTGATACATTTTTTGTTACATGTTCCCGTTTCATTTGAAGACGAATAATTTTTCACTTGGTGTAGAAAAAATTAGCAACTCTTCAAACACGAATTTTTAATCGCTTTTTCGTTGGTTTACTAAAATTATCCGAAAGTGGAACTTCTTTGTGGCAACAATCACTTCAATTAGTACCATGTGTACATAATAATATATAATTATATATAATATACAACATATAAAATAAATAATATATAATATACATGTACATAATTATGTATAATAATATATAATAGATTCTACACAATAGACAGTATAATATGACATATAGAAACTACGTAACACACAGAATTATTGTATATATTGTATATATATATTATATACATAAAACGTAATAAACAGACTCGTCTTTTAGAATACTACAACGAACAGAACAGAATAATTTCTTTTGAAATTAAATATGATCAAACAGCAGAATTTATTATTACAAAAATTCGTTCAAACGCGAACGATGTTACACAAGAAAATCGATCGGTATACCTATACAAAATTGTTCTAATGACGTTACAATAATCTAGTTGTACGAGAGAGCCTCGGAAATATCGATTACGTGTCATAATTGGAGTGAAAATTATCTGACACCAGTTAATTCTTCGTAACGCGACTCTTCTTAATGAACGTTTCCGACAGCACGCGGGCTGGAAAATCAATTTCAATTGGGAAAAATCGCCGGTTATAAGATACCGGGAGGAGATATATTCGGTAATCTCAATCAGAACGGCAAAGCGGGATAATTAGAAAAGCTGCGCTCGGGGAAACTTTTCTCGCTGAGCTCTCACTCTCATCACGCATAGTTTTCGCCCTTTTCGAACTATCCTCTCGTGAACCGACGAACGCATCGTTCCAACGTTCGCTGCTACGATGCTTCACACGCATTCCCAGAATTCTAATTTCCCGAGCTTTTTGCCAGGGCGTCCTCACACAGGCGGGTGAAATTAAATTGAAACGAAATATTATCGTGTGTAATTATTCGAAACGGTTCGAAATTACCGCAAATGTATGCGAAGTGCAATTCAAAACGGATCTTTTTAATTTAATTGTAACATGTACGGTTGGGTAATAGAATGGCTAATATTAATTGATGTTTCTGTAATTGAAGATTCTCTTGCAGAGGCATTTCAATTAAATGACTTTATGATTTTAATTAAATGACTTTGTGTACGTCTATTTCAATGTTCGAAATATTAGGAGCATTAAATGTTAGTACTCCGTTAGAAATATAGAACTTGAGATAAAGATACAAGTACATATGTCTATCGTTTTATTAAATTTGATCTCAGTCATAGTAAAATTAACAGTCATATTCAGAAAGTGTATTCAAATTTTAGGAAGCATCTATCTTGAGTGACAGACATATATATTTCGTTTCAAATTAAATTTGATCTCAGTTATAGTAAGATGTAAAAAATCAACAGTAAATGAACATCGAAAACGTAATACGTCTGACGATCTGTCTGTGAAATTGCACTAGGTCTGTCTATTTATGCACGATAATATTTTAAGCACTGAAAATTTTATACAATTCCAATCTGCCGGAATTAATAGTTTAAATAAATGTTGTGTTGTTTATATTCGTTAACCATTCATCTCACAATCATTTGTTTCGTCGTGATCAACATAGTGATGAAGATGAACGTGGAACAGTCTCGAGTTTGCATATCGGGGCTTCTAAATCGGTTTCAAATTTCGCTCGCCGCTTTCGATCCAAGTTTGTAACACGACGTAAAATTTACAGAGAGCACACGACACCACCGATCTATCATCGGTCTATCGAGCTGTCGAAATTTCCAATCAATGAAGATGTCTAAGCCAACAAACCGATTGGGGGAAGGTGATTATTCCGAGCAAACTCAGCGATACAGATGATTTAATGAACATCGAACCAACGAGTGTGTGTGTGTGTGTGTCATATGTGTGTCGTGTGTGTACACGAAGATTGAATATTATTTATCGTGTTTATACACGTTTCTACAATATTTGCCATGGGTACACAGGAATTCTCAGGCAGTTTTAGCTGTTTCAAATGACAGTTCGAGGGATTTCGAGGCTTCTCCGCGATTAAGAGATCAGCGGGCGTTACCGATCGTTTGATTTGATAAATTTGTGTGTTTTGCACACTCTCTCGGACGCCTCTTTAAACGCCAAACTGACCGACTTAATTCGATCTTTCACACGATCTTTAACTCTAATTAACAATCGACACATTTCAGAATGATCCATCGTCACGAATATATTTCTCAATACGCGCCCTTTGTCCTATTTCCATTCCACGTTAAGTTTGAGAAAGCGCGTCGAGGTTTGACAGGCTCGTCACGCGCCTGTTTGGAATGCAGCGTTTCACGCGGCGACACGCGGATTTCATCTTCGTTGTCGCGGCGTAAACGAGCAAAAATTATACCGCGGGCGAAGTTAATTTCCAGAATAGGCTTTCGCAGTTCGCTGCACATAAAGAAGGATTGCAATTGCGCCCGGACGTGCGCACAAAACTTCATTGCACGTTTTAATTCTCTGGCTGGCCTGGCTGACGTTTCACCGCCTTCTTCACGATGTTTCGAAGTGATCGAGGGAACGAAACACGATTATTTCCTGACGAAGTTATTCCTGACGCGGGCAAGGAATTGTACGGAGTACCTCGATTCGATTCGCACGTAGAAACAGCACGAAGAAACGGTACTTGTGTTTCTTCAATAAATGTTCGAACGTATTGATCTATTTATGATTTTATTTTTTTTCTACTCCGTTCGTCCGTTTTAATTTAGAATTTTACCAACACGATGTAAGAAAGATTGTACAGTTTTGTAAAGTCAGATCTCAAGGTGTATCAATCAACGCGTTTTGGGGATCATTGAAATTTATTACGTATAAATGAGATTAATTCACGATACGCACAGGCAATAATACGCAGAGATCTTAAACCTGATTATTTCAACAGGTTGGAAGCGGCGGAATGTTTATTCAAAGTCTCGACACGACTCAAATTCACTTTACACGAATGGTGCAACAAACAGAGAGACGATTCGTAATTTAGAAATTACGTGAATATTTCCGGAACCTAAGTGCGCATTTTTTGCAATCCTAACTGAACGAGTGAAACCTCTGAATGCCTCATCCCCTAAATATTACAACGAGCAATATTTCACTGCGAATATTTCTAACACTTTCTCGTATTTACGTATATCTCTAAATTCCATGCGACAAAGTACACGAAAAATTATTTCTTTTCACTTTATCGGCGACAAATGCCCACAGAGAAATTAAATATCCGGCAGATCGGTGAAACAAAGAACTACAGCAGCGGCAAATGGATCCATTTATTGTCCGAGGGTAACGATAAGATTTATCATTGATTGAAGTTCCATTTAAACGTGACGTAAAAGGGCCGCGGTATATAGCCAGGGACCCGCAGTTAATTTTGTCCCCTTAATGGCGTTGCGCAACTAATCTCCGTCGTATTTTCTAATTCCATAATCGATACGCAATAAAGCGTTGCTGTTTGCGCGTAGATGCAACAGTGATTAACCGAGGCCGGGTAACGCCTGCAAAGCTGCCGGCGTAAAGCTCCGGATTATTTCGTGGGCCGGATATCCCTTCGCGCAAAAGTTGCATCGATTAAAAGATTAATCGAGAAAAGAGGCCGGGATTAAAAACCGTTCCGGGCGTTTCTGTTTTCCCCGTGGCGTGGGTAACGCGCTTTTTGAAATTCGAGCGTTGTTATTGAATTTTTTATTCCGTTCGTTAAGAGGATGTTAGTTTTAACCAGGATTGGGCAAACGTTATTCTGGATAAAAAAGATATTACCATTTGAGGTATTCGCCAATTTATTATTCCCGTATGAAATGTAACTTTGCGTCGGACCTAAATAAATAAATCATTCGAATTGTTAGTCAATTTTTTATTCGAATTTTTAAGAGGATGTCAATTTTAATTAGGACCGGGCAAACTTTATTTCAGATAAAGAATTTACCATTTGAAGTAGTCGTCTTCGCTGATATATTAATCTCGTTTAAAAAGTAAACTTTATGTCGAACCAAATAAATCATCGTTAGTCGATTTTTTATTCCAATTTTTAGGAGGATGTCAATTTTAATTAGGACCGGGCAAACTTTATTTCAGATAAAGAATTTACCATTTGAAGTAGTCGTCTTTACTATGAAATAACTTTATGTTATTGGACCCAAATCAAATATGTCGTTCGAATGTGAAATTTTTTTTATTCCACTTACGAGAGAATGTCAATTTTAATCAGAATTGGACAAACTTTATTCTATATAAAAAAAGAAAGCATTTTCACTAATTTGTTATTTTCATTTGAAATACAACTTTATATTGGATCCAAATTGAATAAATCAAACGTTGCTACTGAATTTTTTATCCTATTTTCGAAGAAATGTCAGTTTTAATCAGGACTGAGTTTGTTTCAGATAGAAATCTTCACTAGACCAAACTTTGTTCCAGATAGAAATCTTCACTACACCATCATTTCATCTTCACTAATTTATTATCTTCGTCTGAGAAATTACTTTATCTTGGCTACAAATTCATGTTGAATTAAAATTAAATTACGCACAGTGTACTTTGGATATTTTAAATGAAATATAACGTAAATGCAAAATCAGAAATATAATTTAAAATGTGATGAACGTGAAAAATCTACACGAGAGAAGCGTGATTCAATACTTCCATCCGATTGTTAATTAAAAAAAAAAAAAAAAGAAACGCAATTAATAAACCAAAATAAAAGGACAACGTTTTATTCGTTCATTCCGAAATCCAAATTATAAATAATAAAACCAGAATATGATTTAACGTTACAGTACCTTATAAAAAAGGATGGTTGGCATTAATATTATTTCATTGATGAATAATATCCAGAGACAGAAATGAACAAAGTTGATCCTTCTCCATCGAAATAAAAAAGAAACAATATATCATTCATTTTATCCTGTCCTATAAAATTCAATAAAAATAGACTAAGATTCATACTATCATAGCAGTGACTCGTAAAGAAGAAGAATATTAGATACTAGTACCATTTCATTGACGATTAACACTGAGAAAACAAGAAAGATGAAAGATCCAGAGTGTTTCGATAAGAAATAAAAACACAATGTTTCATTCGTTCTTACTTACAATATTCACTAAAAAATAGACTGACACTCAATACCATGGTGATCGATAAGAGCGAAGTGTGCTGCTGTTAGTATTATGCCATCGATGATTAACAGCGAGGAACGCGAAGAAGATTCGAAGTGTTTTATTAACGGATTAACGACCGCAAGGGAACGAAGACGTCGTCTCGAGGGTACCAGCCACCTTTCAGCTTTCGATCGATACTATAGTACTTTCAGGTTTCGGGCCAGGCGATTTGACGATATCATCGCGAATTGTTCTCCGATATGATCCGGAACTGTCGTTAAACCACCAGAGGCCTGTTCCACAGGCCGCACGAGGGTCAACCTCGCGAATTATGGCTCCCGGGCAACGACGCTCCGCCATTTCCGACCTCGTGCATGCATCAACGACGCCAAATGGACGACCGTATCGATTTTTACGATCCATAATCCATCATGCGCGCATCTCACGAGCCTGATGGCGCTTCGTTCGCGTTTCGCGCCATCGGGCGCGCCCTCGACGAGAAAAACAATTTCATCTCGGAGGAGAGCTATCCGGCAGCCAGCGTCGAAGTTTCTTCGAACTCGAAACGACGTTGAGCATGATTCACAGCGAGTTTCCAGGGGGCTCGTGGTTACGACGTTGTTACGCGAAGGCGTATATTTTGGTTATTACGCCTCGTCGACGACGACTATGATGACGAAGGCGCAATATTTGCTAGTTAATCACACGTTAAAGTGATAAATTTCCCTCGAACAGTGCGACGCAACGCAATGAAAGCCACTGGTAGATCATTATTGAGAAATGTCGTAAATAACAATGATGCTCCGTTGACGTGTAATAGTTATATGTATGACAAGAGCAATCTGTGATTGAAATTACGTTAAACAGAGAGTCGGAGGATCGGCAAAAGTTGTGCTGCTCAAAGAGAACAAAATTCTCTTTCTATTTTTAATAATTATATAAATAATAATCATATAGGAGCATTGCAATTTTCCAACAAGCCAGTCTTCGAGTAATTTTCAATCATCGCTAATTATAACTGAGAATATTTATGCATTTTGTGGGAAACCTAAGATCTCAAAATTATATATATTTTATTATTATTATTATATATTTTATTATTATTAGTATACGCATATATTATATATATTATAACTGAAGACATTTATGCATTTTGTGGGAAACCTAAGATCTCAAAATTACATATATTTTATTATTATTATTACATATTTTATTATTATTAGTATACGTATATATTATATATATTATAACTGAGGATATTTATGCATTTTGTGGAAAACCTAAAGACTCAAAATTATTATTATTATTATTATTATACCTATATATTACATATATTATTATTCTACAGAATGTATCTAACGTGCAAAAAAAAAAATATATATATATATAAAACATTCGAAACAAAGTATTTATTGCGACATTCAGATTATTCAGATCCGCAAAAATGTGAAATTGATACAAGCGTTTCACAGTGCAGTTGCAACGGACTCTCGCACTGCTGAACTTCAAACTCCAGAGAGCGGAGGAACGACGACCCGAAAAAGAAAAAGAAAAGGAAATGATCGGTGGCGCTTCGTCCGCTGAATGTGAAGATCGGTAAATCGCGCGGCCAGAAACTTTCGTTCGAAATCGGCGTCTGTTTATTCGCGACGCGTTCCCCGGAGAAACGGACGTTGGCTCGTTAACACGGTTTTGCTCTAAACCCAACAACAACGGGCCAACATTGCGCAAAGGACAACCCGCGTGACAATCGGTGTCGTTCTTGCGAAACGCTCGTGCACCTCTCGTCGCAATTTACTCGCAGAGGACAATGAGCTGTACCCTGTGTTCTCGGAGAATGCAAAAACTGACGCACTCTGAATGTCGTCGACTGCTTGCATCTGATTTTCTCGGGGATCTCTGCGTTAATTTTTTATTGGCGTCGCGACAACTTCGGCAAGAAGGAGAGAAGAGATACGGAGGATTCTATTAACGGGATATTTGAAACGATAGTCGCGTGTATTATGTTTATGTACCTTCTGTAAATAACTGTAGTACAATTTATCGTACTATATTAATTTTAATTTTATCAATGTACTGTAACAATCGAACCTTTGTTTTCAAGAATTCGGTTCGCAAAACGTGCGTGAATGGATGGTCTGATTTTGGAGATGTGGTGTTTGATGATCAGTTCGATTTAAAGGAAAGTGGATTCACCGGTATTGGGTCAGACGCGGAGAGGATTATTCATAATTGAAAAATTGGCAGATTTTAATTGTTGGTGTTTTCAATTCAAGAATTCGGTTCGCAAAACGTGCGTGAAGGATGGTCTGATTTTGGAGATGTGGTGTTTGATGATCAGTTCGATTTAAAGGAAAGTGAATTCACCGGTATTGGGTCAGACGCGGAGAGGATTATTCATAATTAAAAAATTGGCAGATTTTAATTGTTGGTGTTTTCAATTCAAGAATTCGGTTCATAAAACGTGAGTTCTTAATAGAAGGATGGTCTGACTTTGGAGATGTGGTGTTTGATAATCAATTCGATTTAAAGGAAAGTGGATTTAGCGGTATTGGGTCAGACGCGGAGAGGATTATTCGTAATTGAAAAATTGGCAGATTTAATTGTTGGTGTTTTCAATTGATCATCCTAAATTATGGTTACAACTGACTGCCCAGATTGAAAACCCATGATAGGTTTTGTAACGAATAATGTATCTATTGAAAAACGTAGAAATATATTTCTGTCAGACTTCACATTACATTTTCGCAGTATCAAACTTTTGTAATCATACCGAAATCACCATTAAATGATAGAAAATGTAAGATACTTCGACTTAAATAATTAGTATAATCTATATCTATTGTCATTCAATAGATTTCACTATCTATTCCAAGAAAATACGAATTTGCATAAAAATCACAACGTGAGTATTCAACTCGTGCAGTCTCGCTTAAAACTTATAACATAATCTTAGGACGTTACATTTTCTCCGACGAGATAAATTAATTTTAAAAGCTGTCGTTATCGTGCTATATTGATGCTGCAGAAGCTGCAGAAGCTGCAGAAGCGATGCTTCCCACAAGCGAAAGCGAAGTTCGAATGATAAGCTTTCAAATCCCACTTGAAATCGTTCAAGTACCATAAACGCGTAAATCGTGGTTTTGCGGGCGAATTCGGTAACAAATCCTCGGAAGTTACAACATTGCGGGCGAGTGGTGGAAAATCAATAGCCTGGACGAAAACACGATCCTTTAACTACGAATTCGGCTAATTTTCTATTTTTGCTCTTTTTCATTTGGCACCATGGCCAACAATTTGAACGACCCGACTTAATAATACGACCAGTTAACAGTACATAATAATTAAAAAAAAAGACGCGACGATTACACACGCTTTATCAATTTTCCATCCCGTGAACCGTGCTGGGATTTCACGTGAACAAGGAGAACGCAATTACCGTGAATTTATACGCGCGGAGAGATATTCTTTGTATTGCGTGTGTTGAGATCCACTAATCGTTAATCCTGTTTGTTACGAGCAAACAAACATTGGAGAATTGACAATGATTTAGAATCTTGGAACGTAGATTTTGGATCGTGACAAGTCTTAATTTATTATAATGAAGTTAATAATCCAAAGGAAAATTGTTCGTGATTTTTGCAATTTTAATTTTAGAATGTAACGTGTAGCAAGCTATTTAATTTGAATCTGATATATTTTAATTTTGGAATGTAGCAAGATATTTATTTTAAATTTGATATTCAATTTGATAATTTTAATTTTGAAATCAGATGTTTCTGTTCGGACAAATGTGAAATATTCCAAATTTAAAGACTATTTCACAGGGATCCTTGACAGTATACAATTTTGAATCATTCCTCTACTTACGTTTATGAATTTTATACGTTTATGATACCACGTTTGAATGAAGAAAAATGATTTTCTATTCTGTTCTGTTCTATAATGGTGAAACTTAGCGAAACGACTTACCTTAGTATAAAATATTATGTCGTGTTTTTCTCTTTTGTTTAATGATCGGTTTATAGAGTATTTGAAAGAATAATGTATTGATCGTATGTGATAGAAACGAAGAAAATTTCTACACTCTCTTTAGAAAACATTCCTAACTATAATTAAACAGAAATCGCAGAAATATCTGATGTTCACAGTAACACGTTGGTCATCGCGTGATTGACGATGTAGGATAAAAGAAACGATATCCTGATATAGAAATTAGAATTTTAAGATTGTTAAAGAATAGAAATATAGACCTATTTAGTAGTTAACGTGTTAATTAAATATTGAAAAAATAGCTCTCACATAAGTGGATGGGATTAAGAAAATATCTAATTTAATGTTACGCTACTTCAAGTAGAATAAGCGTATTGCGTCAGACATGCTGCACTCTATTGGTGAATGTACACGTAGCAATTTTATTTCTACTTCTTTGGATAATATATATTTCTTCTCGATTTAAAAAATTAACTTTTCGATAATATATACAAGATCATGTGTTTTAAAAAATTATGGGTATTATAATAACAATTTAATTGAATTTAATTCAATCTCTCATAAGAATATTCTTTATTCGTATAATCTGTTGCAAATTAGTAAATTGGAACATAAAATTAGCAATTACAAATTGTATACAATACATACAATATTTACAATACACAATACTGTGTATATAATTTATACTTTATATTGTGCAATTTCTATCCTAAACATTACATTTATTGTATACAATTCAGAATTTATATTTATTGCTTATGCAATTTTTATTATACAAACGTAATATGTCTGATAGAGTAGTCCCAATCAAGATTTCTAAGCGGAGATGTACATACATACGTCACACATAAAACTATATAAATTGTTTCAGTTTAAATCGAAGGAACGATAACGTTTTACTGGAAATAACAAATTTCGACGTAGAAACAATTAATCAAACGAAAGAAGCAATTAAATTAAATGATTAAACATTTTTGCTAATGAATCTGCAAACGGTTCATTTCCCTACCAGCGACACTAACTGCCACAACGAAATTAAAATTACTCCGCGAACAAACCACTTCGTACTTCCTACGTCGGGCCAAAGAATCAATTTTTAAAATACAATTCTCATTTCACCGACCGCTCGCGTTCCGTTCCGCGTGCTCTGCAAGAGGTATCGTGACACCGAGCAAAGAAGAAACGAATCACGCGACGAGGATCGGCTAACCGCGAGCCGGTGAGTGAGCGATCGATGCCGCCGGCTCGAACGGCGAAAAAGAAAAAGCATCTTCGGCCATGCAAATGGCGACGAGGAAGAAAAACGAAGAGAAAGAAGAAAGAGAAAGAGAGAAAGAGAGAAAGAGAAAGAGGGCGTAGTATAAAAAGATCGATAGGAACCGAGCTACTACTTTCGCGACCGATGAATATGCACGAGTGCCGATTTAGAAGATTAACCGGTTCGGCGAGAGATAAGTAGAATAACGACGATCCAATGTGGCGGGAATAAAGTCAAATGAAAAGGGGGGGAGGGAAAGGGAGGAAAGGAGTGGAATAGAAAATGGATGAGAACGTAGCGACTGAAGCGTTGAAAATTGGCCGTGAAAACAAAAACCGAGAGCGGATCAGTCGAAACTGGAGCAGCTCTACTTCTCTCTCTCTCTCTCTCTCTCTCTCTTTCTTTCTTTTTTTTCAATTCAACCAGCCTAAAAGGCAACTTCAACACCTTCGGTCGGTTTTTCGAGTTAGAACGTTAAGGAGGGAGAAAGATCGTGGAAGACTTCCATTAGCGGAGCCGCGTTATTCCCTGGATTTCGAACATCTTCGATTTCGCGCGCCATTTGCATCTCCGCGTTCTCCCGCGTTTTTTTTTTTTTTTCTCCTTCCTTTCGCCAGGGTGTGTCGTACGTTGTGTCGTTCGTTTTCAACGGGGGAGCAATACCGTTTGTAATCTGGAGACGAAAAGCAGGGATTAGCGTTGGTTGAATAATGGAAACGTATTTACGCGAAGGATGGGAGAGCTTCAGCCTTTGAATAGATTTTCATAAATTGTTCTTCTGTTCTTGGAGGGTGCGAAAAGACGAGTACGAACTTTTATGCAAATACAAATAGTTATTCTGTACGACACACTTGTTTGTTATGGAATTAATGAAGTTATTGTGAGATAGATAGAAGCTCGATCGAAATCTTTCGTTCTATTGTAATGAGGTACACATTCGATGACAAAATCCAGTTGGCCTCATTTTAAATCCTGAAACCTTTGCTTCACCAAGCTCTGTTTTTCATAATTAGATCTACCATGATCCGTCACAATCCTCGTAAAACTTTTCGTATAATTTTTTACCGTCATTTTAGTGAACCTTGAACGACAAAGATCCAAGAAATCCTAACATTTTTGTCGCTTGAAACCTGACGTTCGAAGTTTAATAAAATGGTGACAAACAAATTGCACAAGTTCTATAGAAATCGTTGCAAATTTCACTCTTCAAGACCGTGATAGATTTGGTCGTGAAACAAATTTTTTTATCGTAGTCGGAGGCGTTCGTAATTTTTATTATTTTCGAGAACAACAATATTCTTGCCTTTCCACTTGCTGCACAAAGAACTCAAGTTTGGTAAAAATATCAGGCTTCGAGGCCAATTGCAATCAGAGCGTACAAGTTTAATTACAAGCTCAATTATTGATCATTTAATGTCTCCATTTAGCAGTTTCAAATGCTTCCTTGGTTCACGTAGAGATTTAGACACCTCGACGTACGTGTTGTTTTATTTGCTGAATTTTATGAAATACCGACATACGGAAGCGAGCGGATTTAATTTGTATCCCGCGGTACCGGGCGCTATTAGGCGGACGCTGGCATATTTGCACAATCAATGTCAACTCACGCTCTATCTCTTCCTGTTTGCAATATCTCCACGTCGGGAGCAGGCGATCTGTATTTATACAAAATCACGTGGCAGATGGAATTTCATTTAGTCAATCGCCGTTCGGAATAGTAAACCCTCGTTCGGCTGTTTCGTGTTTTTAATATAGCAAGTTCGATTCTAGCAAGTTTTTGACAATCTCTAGAACAATCTAGAGAGCGAAATGGTGTGAAAACAATTTGATCGACGATTAATTTTAAAAGAAACGAATAATAAACGTCTGTCACTCGGAGGTTGCAAGGAATTTTCGTATTTTTTCACAATCACGGCGCAGAGAGGAAAATAAGCGGAGAAATATTTTTATTTATCAACTTATGGCTCGCAACTTGGAAAATTTGTATTTGTCAATGACAGTTTCCACTGTTCAGATTATTTTTGTTATTTATTCAACGCGACTGGCAAAATTAATGTAAACAGAATGGGATTTCAACCTTTCCGAAGAGTTGACGTTTACGCTGTAAATCTAAGTCCTGAAACACTATAACCTGACAATTTACATGATAATGACAATAGTACCTGACAATTGAAATCTGGTTGAAATAAATAATAGTTCTAATAAAGCTATATTGATCTTAATGATATTCAAATTCCATTCTTAACTCTTCTACTGCCATAAAATTTCATCGCACATCTCAAAAATTAGAGATTCGAGAATTAAATGATAAATACTTTATCCAAGCGTTTATGCTTTCCAATCCAGTGGAATAATAAATGTGCCTAGAACAATATAAAAATAAATTTGACAAGGATCTTGCAGTGGAAAGAGAAAAACACCGTAGTGTGCTTGTTTCACGTGAAAGTTGTATCAAGATTGCGTTTCGTTTCTCCTTCTCCTCTCAAACGGAAGTGCGCAGTGGTTTGATTCACAATGTACGATCGTAACTTTAAGGTTGCATTCAACGTACAAAAATAATCAACAAAAAAGAAAAAAAAAAAAGAAAAAAAATATTTCATAGAAACATTTGTGTTATCTGACCTCGTTTCCTAGTTACAGCCATTTTTAGTGTTCCAATAACTCACGTTTCAAACTGAGCACGACTGATTCCGACTAGAAATATTTACGGCTTCGTTTCCACGTGCGCGTTCGTTTCGCAAACATCCACATTCTCGTGTTCTGCAAATAACTCCAATTTAAAAATGTAGGCCACCGCCTAATAAAACTATCCGCGAAGATAAACAGAAAATGAATATCGGCGGGAACTCGAGCGATTTTTGCCTGAAAGCAGCATCGAAATAAATCGAAACGTTTTTACACGTACGGTATATATACAGTGGCTGTGCGATACAAAAAAAAAAAAAAAAAACGTAGCATTGCGTTTATTATAGCATTTGCAAACCAATTACGTCCAACTGTATTAAATTCTTCTTATCATTCAGCGACGCTGGCCATAAATATTTGTTACTGTTGTTAAAAATCGCTTCATTCGAAAATGAGAGCACAGCCCTATTCTAGATGCCATATTTGTTTCAAAAACTAGAAAAATTAGATCATATCTTAATTTTTTTTATTTTTAAAAAATTATTTTCAAAAAATTCGAAAAAAAATTCTCAGACACTCGTTGATGTTTCTACTTTACACAATCGGTCCATGAATCAACTATCTGAGCGAGTAATTAACGAAAATAAAAATTCAAAAATGAAACTTGACACGAACGACATGAACGTTAAATATTAAAATTAAACAGGGAACGTACACCATGTAATTAAAATGAATTTGTCAAAATTAAAATTCGAAATTAATACACCAACTACATTGCGCACACATTTAGATAATACTGAATATCAACGATACCCTAAAGCTTTCGAGCTTTTCGCTTCGGTCTCAATAGAGTTCAAGCATCGGTGGAACGAGCAACTGTAATTTTCGACGTTTTGCATGACCGGCAAAGACAAATAACATCAAACTACCGATTCCACATATGCGGGATGTTCATACACTCGAATGTCCAAGTCACAACATCGGAATTTATCAATAATCTGACGCATATCGGTCGACCGAAACAGTAAAATCATCCTGTTATACGCTGAAATGCACCGCGACGAATGTGTATGCATTTTCAAGCAATTAGCATATTCTGAACGTGGATTCGCCAATAGCAATTGAGCCACCAAATTGATTGTAATTTTGACGGAGAACGTATCTAATTGCCCGAGAGCAAGTCGAATGCTTCGTTTGATCGAAAGACCAATATTCTATTGTTGTTGTTTGTTGTTATTGAAATTGACACGTCGAGCACACTGTTACTTGTCTGTTGTATTTCTAACTGCCGAGTATTTTGCGCTTGCCCGCAAAAATATTCTGCAACTCGATGGAGACTCGTCGATATACTTCAAATTGTCTACACTACAATAGTTCGTGAAAGAATATCGGATAACAATCCATTTGGGCTCGTTTCAAGGCGTGAAACTTTTACTTTGACAATTCTAAGTTTCTTTTCTTTCCCTCGAAGATTATTCAGCGAACGTGGAAGTGCTTTTCTTAAAAAAAAGTTTCTTTAAGTTGTTACTACTACGTGAAAGAATATTGTATAATCATCCATTTGTGTTCGTTTTAAGACACAAAACTTTGACAATTGCAAGTTTCCTTAAAGATATCTTAGCGAATGGAAAAGTGGCAATACTTTTCTTTAAAAAAAAAAAAAAACTGTAAAAACTGTAAAAACTCAAACATCCGTAGAAACACTGAAACTTTCTCTGTGAAATCTACCGTGAGCTTGAAGGTTGAAGTTTCCTCTTTAAAACTTACGATATGTTTCCCCTTTTCTCGCTATTTAGCAAAACTTTGAGTATTCGACGTAGTATGAGGATCTCTTATAAATTTCACTCAACCCTGACAGTCGAATTTATTTATGTACCTCTCAATTTATTTATATACTTCAAGCTCAAGGCATTCGTAAACATTCTTACGAGAGAATTATAACAGAACGAAACATTTCTCTCGCCAACAATTCGAAAAATTCGTGCAAGACCCTGTTAATAATTAAAACTGCGTAATCTCGTCACCGCGAGCGTCTGGATGATCATTGACGACGATATAATATTGTTTATCTGTACGGAACTTTCGAAAGTTAGCTCGACCTCGTGGCTTTCGTGGAAGCGCTTACTGGGAAGCTTTGCCTCTTGTCGAAATTACGTTGTGCAACGTATCGAACGAAGGGAACGGAGATGAGAGAGAAAAGCAAAGCAGATATTCGGGGCTCTGATCGAATAACTTGCGCAGGCAAAGACGAATCGAAATAGAGAGAGAGAGAGAGAGCTTGGCAAACAAAACGTTTGGACACCGAGCGAAATTCTTCCATTGTTCCATTCAGAGCGGTGGTTTCTCCAACGAATCGATTTACCAGCTTTTTGCATGGCAAGTCGCATGACTCTTTACTCGAAGGAACTGACCTGCTGCCTATCGCAGGAATCGAGCTCTCGATCGAATCCTAGTTTTGCCACGGCGCGTTGTTATAGTGACGATGAGAAACTGCGTGACAATTTTTAGGTTAGGTTAGCGAATTCGTCACTTTGTTCGATGGCAAACATGAAGGGAATTTTCTCATTTCCGTTTTAATTATGAAATCGTGAAGAGACGCGTGAATTCTAGTCAGGATTTTAGTTCGTTTCGAAAATATAAATACTGTATAATTACGTGAAAAGATAGGACTTGTAAATAAAGAAATCGATAATCTTCTCTTGTTAACGAGTTAAAATTAAGTAGTTTCTGAACTAAATGAAGAAATCCAATTTTCTTGACGTTATTAATTTCAGTTTAGTTCATTTCAATGTAAATACTGCATAATTTACTCTATAAATGTATGAAAAGATAGACTTCAAAATTGGTAATCTTGTTGACCAGTTAAAATTAAATAGTTTTGTGCGCTAAATGAAGAAATCCAATTTCCTTGACATATAAAATTGATTAATTTTAGTCACGTTGATTTTAATTCATTTCAATGTAAATACTGCATAATTTACTATATAAATGTATGAAAAGATAGACTTCAAAATAGAGATATTGATAATCTTCTCTCGTTAACGAGTTAAAATAAGGTAAAGTTTGTGAACTAAATGAAAAAATCCAATTATCTTGACATACAAAATTAATTAATTTTAGTCACGTTGATTTTAGTTCATTTCAATGTAAATATTTCATTGCAAATATTTAAAGAAGGAAATTGGCAATCTTCTCCCGTTGACGGGTTGAAATTAGATAAACTTTGTGAACTTCTTTTCACAGATGATTACCAAATGAGAAGATCAAATCTCTTCGACGTATAAAAAATATAACTCTCGTGTCAGCTGTTCGTGTTTCAATTACTTAAGGAACAATTCAAACTAGAAAAAAAATTCCCATTGATTTACAAATAGAAATGTATTATCTATAAAAATAACGCAGCGTCGTTGAGATAACAGACGACGATAGTCGACGATCTCCGCGACAGGAGATTTATCCTTTGGCGAGGGATTATTTATGAAGGGTAAAACGAGATCGTGCAGCGGTTTTTCCTGTATTGCTCGAATTTCCGCCAGGGCGAAATAAATTGGAAATATTTGATAATGGAATACATCTCGTTTCAGAAGGTCGCGTTCTTCGCGCGAGTGATCGATGATTCTGACTGATGCGGTGAGTGAGAAATATTGGGAAAATTTGATTAAACATAAACAGAGAAATTTATTTGCCTCGCGCGCCACCTATGCAGACCGCGCGTGTATAGAGGATCAGCATGGAAGAAACAGTCAATCTTTGTCAATCCCTACGAACCATCTTTTGTTTAGCCAGTTACCAAATACATTCTATCCATCAACTTCATATTCAAGCATGTCGTCGAAACAATCATTCTATACCTTCTGCAGATATAGAGTCGCTACTGCTGTGATATTCCATTTTTTTTTATTTTTTTTCTTATTAATTTTATATTATTTCCTTCGACGGCAGTTAACAAAGATAACAAAGATAACAGTTCGACAGCTAAATATAAATGGGAGACAATCAGAAATATCGGTGAATATTACATTGGAGAAGATCGACGAATAAAAATTTCAAATTGATCCGAGCAATTGACCTGTTCTCTTCCAACGAAATAAAAATCACGCACGATTCGTTGTTGTTTATCAGATATCGCAAAACAATTGTATGAGAGAGGAAGTGATTTCCCTAGCCCGAAATTCATTGTACTCGATACGACTGCAATTGCCGGTCATAAATATTACGATATTCAAAACACAAATCCCATGCTTTTCGCTATTTTTATTATCTAGATATTTTATTAATAAATAAATCTATCATCCCGTTTTTTTCGCGTCGCATGTGGTGGCCACGGTTGTTCATTTGTCTCTGATGAAATTATACCACTTCAACCAGAATTGATTAATACATAAATTCTACGAATTTAAATACAATAATTCAAGTACTTTTTGTAGTATAAAACACTAAACAAAATGAGATTTAGAATCAGAATTATTCCGATAAATGGATCCAGTCGTATTATACCGGTATCACCGATATTGAAAACTCGCTATCCACCATTAAAAACAAAAAATACAAATATAGAAATATAGAAAATACAAATATAGAAAAATTTCTATCGACTAAATATCTTTCTCAACGTAGGTATAGAAAAATTTTTATCGAATTTCCCAAAGCAAAAAAAACGAAGAAGATCGACATAAACGTCGATCGCGATAAAGTCAAAACTGAAATCGGACCACAAAAACCGAAATAATAACGAAAAAACTTAAATCAATACTTAAAAAAAGTATTTTAATTAAAATTCCATTAATCTACCAATAAATATTAATTGTATACGAAATTTTGGATCGATATTAGGAATCTTTTTACTAATTCAAATCATTTATTATTGCCAATACATTATCGTCCAAATAATAATTTAACCTTTCAAAGAATTTCTCACGTTATAAAAAATATTAACTGGGGATGATAATAATTCAAATCATTTATTATTGCCAATACATTATCGTCCAAATAATAATTTAACCTTTCAAAGAATTTCTCACGTTATAAAAAATATTAACTGGGGATGATAATAATTCAAATCATTTATTATTGCCAATACATTATCGTCCAAATAATAATTTAACCTTTCAAAGAATTTCTCACGTTATAAAAAGTATTAACTGAGGATGGTAATAATTCGTATGAATGGCGCATCATTTTATTTTATTTTTAGGGATAAAGTCAAAACTGAAACCGGGCCACAAAGACCGAAATAATTACGAAAAAATTTAAATCAATAATTAACAAAAGCATTTTAATTAAAATTCCATTAATCTACCAATAAATATTAATTATATACGAAATTTTGGATCGATATTAGGAATCTTTTTACTAATTCAAATCATTTATTATTGCCAATACATTATCGTCCAAATAATAATTTAACCTTTCAGAGAATTTCTCACGTTATAAAAAGTATTAACTGGGGATGATAATAATTCGTATGAATGGCGCATCATTTTATTTTATTTTTAGCGATAAAGTCAAAACTGAAACCGGACCACAAAGACCGGAATACCTTTCTCACTTCAACCTTTCGTAATCCACCGGTCGCTCTCCGCCCATCCTCCCTTTGCTCAGTTTTCTTCCTTTCTCGGTGCCTTTTCCTCGCAGCGCCGTTACACGGTTCATAAAGATCAAGGGAATTCAGAGCGCGAAGAGGCCAGGAAGCAACGGGTCGGCTGGCCAAGCAAGGAGACAAAAGCTACGCGAACCGTTCGACGGTGCTCTCCGCGATCCGTTCTTTGCTGACAAATCGCGAAGATAGTCACCCCGGCCAGCGCGCCGTGGGGAACTGAGGGGAAAGCTCTCGGAAGAATTACGAGAGCGAAACGATTCTGTCGTAGACAGAGACACGGTGTACCGATATCTCTCGCAGCTCAGATAAGAAGAACGTTCCTCCCTGCACGTTCTCGAAGTGTACGAAAGAGGAAGAAAGCGAGTCGAACCTTCGAGTTATCCGAGTATGGGGAGCGTGTTCGAGGTCCCGCAGCTTCGAGAGAGAAGGGGAGGTCGTCCAATCTTCACGAGACATTCTCGAACAGCAAATTGCGCAAATTTGACTGATTATTCTGACCGATATCTGAATCGATCGTGACGCACACATTGACAGTGTGACTGAATTTTCGAACTAGTCGAGTTACTTTGGATTATATTATAAATATCAATTCTCAAACAGGGGAAATAGTTTCTTTGCATTTAGATAGACGGCTTTAGAAACAACGTAATTGATAGTATTAATCTGGCAATAACTGCGTTCGTTTGAAAAGTGACGTGCTCACAGAGTAATGAAAGAAAAAAATTTGTGATATTTGTTTATTCAGTCGAAAGTTATCGAAAGTGCAATTAAAGAAGAAAATCGATACGTTTGGAAATTTTATTTTGAAAAAGGGATGAACGTGACTCAGGGTGCTAAACAAAAGTTTGTGATGTTTATGAACATGATGCAGTATCAGTACGTGTGGCACAAAGCTGATTCAAGCGTTTTTTCAATCTGGAAATTTTGATCTCAAAGATGTATCTCGCTTTGGTCGACCAATCACATGGAAAAGTCGATGAAATTATGGAAAAAAATTGAGCCACGATTTCGGTAAGGAATGAAACATCGACCACAAAACAGTTTTAAATCAATTGGATACAAAAGAAAGCTCGTGATTTGACACTGAAAAATATAATGGCTCGAGTTTCCATTTGCGAATTATACCTAAAACGGAAATCGAACCATTTTTGGAACGGTTGAGTATTGTTGAGATACGTAGATTACTAAAATTTGGGATATTTAATTTTACTTCGTATCGTACACTCTCTGTGATGATTCAGAATTAAAAAGATTAATCCAAAATCATTGTGACAACCGATAAACTAATTATACCAGTTAAAAATTAACGTTAAATGGAAATATCGTTTATTGCGGGCTGTTTTACATTTTATATTTTACAAATATCAAGAAAGTTTATTCTATTTGCTTAATCGAGTTCCTCGTCAATTTAATGAATTTCGTTTTGTCCTCAAATAATAGTTTCTTTTATATTTGTACCAAATGACGCATTTTTTTTTTTTTTTTTAATTAAAATAGCGGGTACTGCACTGATTGAAATTGACGTTACGAGGAGTATCCATTTCGATTATTTTGATTTCACGCACTTTGGCGATTTTATGTTTGATTCGTTAATGGAAATTTTTTACACTCGCCAATGCAATTCGCTCAATAGGGAGAAAAATGAAAGCTCGATTCGATGTTCAAACAATAAAAACGTAATGATTGAATTTTGAATGGATTCGCAGCAGAATTATGGAAACAGAGATAATGCATTTTAATGAATTCAGAATAAAATTTCACTTGAGTTTCAATAGAATGTTATTTGCTCTATTCGACGAATGTATTCCACCATCATTCTCCCTACGTTATCACGATTTAAAAATCATACGAGAATATGTACTTGAAGGAAATTTCACGCAGAATGAAACCAAAATTAATACGTAGTATCAAAGATGTTGAGTATTTGTTTTAAAAGGAATGACGAGTCTATTGGCAAAACATAAATTGTCAGTCTCAAACGCTTGGAGATGAAAATAATTTTGAAAATAAATTAGCAAACATCTGCCGTAAGCTGGCGAAGCTCGCCAAAAGGAGGAATCGAATAAAACCTTTACATTGGTTATTTCGTCGAGGTTCGATTGAAAGTCGATTATCCCGGTGTTACCCGTAGAGAGTCACAGAATTTCTCGTTTAATGTCCAACGAGAACACATAGATACTCCAAGGTACAATTCCTTTACGATACGGGAGGGCTGTTTATCTGAAATCTGTGGCCACATTCAGAGACGATTTTTCTACGTATCTCTTTCCCTTACAATGGATTATCGTGATAAAAGCACAATGTTATTTCCAAAGGCCTAATTGTTTCACTGTGTTAAACACAGTAGATTATTATTTGCATTTACATAATCATTCACGTGATTGTAAAGTTTCTAAAGTATAGAAAATGACTGATTAAATTTCTATTCGTTCTATTTGCTTTTATGCGAGCAAAATTACGAACATAATGCGAACATAATATATCTAATAATTTACGACTAATGTAGAAATGCCTGTAGCTTTTGTAGGATATAAAATATTTTTTTCTCCGTAGATAATTCGACTCAAAGGTTGATAACAGCAAAGCACTTTTCGAAAAAAAAAAAAACCAGGAATGAATTTCTACTTTTAATTAAAATTATATCTCGTTGAGAATTAAATACCTAGCAAATACCTATTTAAAAAAAAAATAACTGCTTAAAAAAACTATTTACAATACAATATAATAGAAGCAGAAACGCTTTTCAAAGAACTTCGAGATTCAATTTTCACTCGGTCTCTATGATACATACTTCCGAATTATGTACGTTCCAGCAAACATCACCGGTATGAATACACCATTTCCACGTAATAGAATTGTACATGAAAATTTACAGATAATAGAATCAATTAATTATTAAATATTTATTGACATTAGACATTTATTTCCAGATATTGTAAAAAGGAAGGAGAAAGAATTCTAGGTACGGAGCTATCAAAGGAGAAGAGGGATGAAATATCAGAACTCGAGCAAGTCTTCGCCGAAAGACACTCGAGCGGGGCGCAGTAGTCAGAGCGTCAAAATGGTCAGACGTATCCGTCGCGCGTCGCGCCCGTACCTTTCAATATCTCGCCAGACGTCGCGGGAAAGAGTCAAACCGGCCTAGCATCCCCGGGAATTACGATTGACGCGGAGATCTCGCCGAAGCGGGCGAGAAGCTTCTCGGCTCTTTCTTCCTCCTGTTGCGAAGGAAACGTCAATGAAGGAAACGGTCCGTTACCGCTCGATGAAGCTCGCTGGAAAACGAAGGGAGACGAAGGACGGCAGGAAAGGTGGAAACGAAAAGGAAGAAGAGGAAAGAGAAGAAGAAGAAGAAGAAGAAGAAGAGTAATGCTGCGGTGCTGTAGATAGCTCTGGTCCCGCTTACGCCGCCAATTCACGGAGATTGAATTGTCTAGCCGGGCAAGTGACTCGTCGTTACGCCGCTCACAGCGACGCGACCGCTCATCCGCGCGATGAGAAATCCCGGCGATAATGTCGAACGCTGGTGAATCGGTTTATCTCGCGCAGGCTTTTACAGTCTACAGCTCGAATCGCGGGCCGCCGCGAGTGCTTCAATTCGGATTCTAACAGACACTAGAAAATTAATTGACACATCGTTGCCCGGTCACGAGTTGATTCGTGCTTGCACTTGCATTCTGAAATCCTTCTCCGCCGTTGTTCACTTTATTGCAAAAGAAATAAAAAAATTGTAATAATAATAAATCTTCTGGTACATCTAAAAAAGTTCCTTACACCGACTCAATAATTCTAGGCTTTCAACTGAGAGACCACGTTTTAGAAAAGATAGTCACTGGTATAAAAAAAAGAAATCCAACTAGAACGTGTAGAATATAGACTTCACGATTATAACAAACGAAGAACGTTCAAGTGGAACGAGAACTTTTATTGCGACGTTTTTTTGGTTGATATTCGCTCGTTCGTTTTTAACGTACTGAACGTACCAAAATACCTGGTCAAATGACCGGTTTAAAAAGTTTGTATTTAAAATTCTGCACTTTTTTCCTTCAACTCTCGTCGAAAATGAAAAGATCTAATTTTTTTTATTATTGTCAGAAAGTTATTTTGTTTCCTGTATTAAACTGACAATTACCTGTGTTTTTTTTTTTTTTTTCGTAAAAGGATCTGCTCGATTACAGAAGAAATAGAGTGCCGGTTTAGTAAGTGTTAAATGACGTGCGTCATTTACTGTGAATTTGGGGAACGTGCTTTTTCTATTTCTGGCAAACTGGAAAGATTTAGAATTTGATTGTGTGTTTTTGAAAAAGACTGATTGGTTCGTGACTCGTGCTGATATTTGGTCAGACGTTTTTTGGAAAACCATGGAAAGTTACTTCACGTTTCATGAACTTACGTTCTCGCAATTTCGCGTCAGCTTCTGGAAACTTGCAACGTTTCATCTACAGCCAGTACGAAAGAAATACGAGATACTTCGTCTCGTCCGTAACGATCGAACGATCCGTCAAAAAATATCAATCAACTTGGACATCTTCCGGAAAACGAGTTAACACGGTCGCGCTTGAAACGGAAAGGAAAAAAACAGACAATTCCTAAAGGAACGATCCACCAATCATAACATCCATCTCCGCCGGACCCGTGCAATTCCCTTCCAAAGACTTTATCCAGCTGCTAACCTAAGAAGAAACACATCCTGACCGATGATGGCAACTATCCTCCCCCACGTATAATTTCGTGTCTGCTCGTCGCGCGATTTCCTCCTGAGGCGTGCTCGTTCATCAACGGATCTCGAAACACGAGCATCCAGTCCGTAAACGTAGACCCTTCGAGATATCATCTTCGTTACGCAAAAATGCGGGGGGCGGTGAAACAAGCGCAGGGGAGCAAAGAAAAATAGGGCAAAAGTGAAAAAAAGTGAAGAAACAGAGAAGAAAAATGGGATGTAGAGAGAGAGAGAGAGAGAGAGAAAGTACAGGAGAGAAGATGAAGAAAAAAGTAGAGAAATAAAGAAATACATAAAGAGAAAAAAGGGAGAGGGAGAAAAACGAAACAGGGAGAGAAAGACGAGAAGATGCGAGCACATATAAAAAAAATGAAAGAGAAAGATATATACTAGATTAGTAAACTAAATATATAGTAAATTAAATATATAGCAAACTAAATATATAATAAACTAAATATATAGTAAATTAAATATATAGTAAACTAAATATATAATAAACTAAATATATAGTAAACTAAATATATAATAAACTAAGCATATAGTAAACTAAATATATAGCAAACCAAATATATAATAAACTAAATATATAGTAAACTAAATATATAGTAAACTAAATATATAATAAACTAAGCATATAGTAAACTAAATATATAGTAAACTAAATATATAATAAACTAAATATATAGTAAACTAAATATATAATAAACTAAATATATAGTAAACTAAATATATAATAAACTAAGCATATAGTAAACTAAATATATAGTAAACTAAATATATAATAAATTAAATATATAGTAAACTAAATATATAACAAACTAAACATATAGTAAACTAAATATATAGTAAAAAAAATATATACTAAAAAAAATATATAGTAGAAAATATATACTAAAAAAAATATATACTAAAAAAAACAGATAGAGAAAGATATATACTAGACTAACTGGAAACAAAGAAAGAAACGACAAGATAAAAGAGGGGGCAAGGGTTGTCAGAGAGAAGAGGAGAATATGTGGAAAAGTAGATGCGAGTACATATATATATATAAAAGAGAAAGGGAAAGAAAGATATATACTAAAATAACTAGAAAGAAAAAAGAAACAACGAGAGAAAGAGGGGAGGGGGAGCAATGGTTGTCAGAGGGAACGGCACGGAAGAGAAGAGAATGCCTCGCTCGATCCGCAGGAGAAATACAGAAAACGCACACGGTACACAGCGAGAATATTGGAAGCGCGTCTGCGAGCGTCCGGGGATGGGCGAAGGGTGAATACTCGAGACGTTCAGACGCCAGTAGCGAAGCAATTTTTTGATAGGATCAGCGCTCGAACGTGGCTGGGGCCTCTGTTTTCTTCGGTTCGCTCGCACATCCGACCAGATATGGAACGTCGCAAATAGACCGCAGTCTCTCCCCTTTCATCGCGGGGAAACGCTGTCGGAAATTTTCTTGCAATGCGAGGCTCGCGGAAGATAGTTTAAACATTTCTGCTGCAACTCCTCTCGCGATTCACAATTGCAGCGATATTCGACCGAATCTAGGTGGCCGAAAATCACGTCCAAATCACTTGCAATTGAATTGGAGTTTGTTTCTGTTTGTACTTTCTCGATGATCCTCGATTGTAATCTTGATTTCAAAACAGCGCGAAAATTAGCATTACATCACGCAGATGTTGGAATATTTGAATAATAATGAAATTTTCGTAGTCGACCGAACGCTTGGAAGAAACTTTTTATACGTTCGGATGATCACTGCGAATGTGATTTTGTTGCGAAAGGACGATTTTTCTTTTGTTTCGAGATACTTTTATCGTGGAACGAGTGCACACGACTTGTAGCAAAAACAAGGAGATAATATTTAAATTAGCAATGAGGAATTGATAATGAATTTAAGAGATGAAAATAGCTATTTTATCACTGCTTTTGGTGGAATCTAGAGAGAAGATACTATTAATTACACTAACAACGAAAATCGAAAATCGATTGATTAATTCAAAAGATCGATTAATTCGAATTTCTCAGTGTACTGAGTAACTCGTTCTCTACGGAATTTCAAATTTCGTGTTTGGCGTGGATAATTCATTCGCAAGTCTCATGTTTCCAATACGAAACGATATTTAATGGAGATTGTCAACGATTAATGATCCTTGTCTGGTCGTAACGACGTAGTCGTAAAACCACGGTGTAGTCGACAGTCACGTCCCTTGAAATATTTATCTATTATTTCCCCTAGCCCAAAGATATTTCTCCAGATAGCAATTTCCTATCTTCAGCTGTGCACCTTCTAAGATGTGCTTCTAAGGTGCTTTATGACTTACAACTATAGGTGAGTTTATGACTTACAATTTACAAGAACGTTCCTAAGGAGCATGCGAGGCTGCAAGCACACCGTCTCGGAAGACTCGACATATATCTAAACATTCTTGCTAAACGCGAGCAATCAGTTTCCGTTCAAACAATTTTTCGACGTGTGGGTGTTTCGAAATTTGTCTAAAAAATTATCGAATGATCTTGGAGAAAATTTAATCATTGCAATTTGACTTCGATATTAATTCTATTTGTACATACGAACGTTACGAAAATTTTTCATCACTCTCTAATCATCCTAAATATTTTATTTTGAAACTTATGTTTCTCACGATGAATAACAGTTTGCTTCCTTTCTGAATTATATTTCATGAATTTCAATTCGTACATTTCACGGAGGATTTCCATCGTGGATTTTTGAGATTGTAGAATTTGCCTAAAAAAATTATTAAATAATCTTGGAGAAAATTTACTTTATATTATGATTTAGCAGACTGTTTTTAATACGAAGGTCATGAAAATTTTTGATTACTCTCTAATTATTCTAAATCTTTCTTTTTTGGATATTTCACATTGAAACTCATTGTTTCTCAGACGAGTAATAACAATTTGTTCACCTTGTTAATTATGTCTTCTGAAGGATTTTCGAGATCGTAAAATCTCCTCATGAGCATGATGTGACACAGCGTATCTCACCGTGGATTACCATCTTCGCGTTGTAAGACTCCCTTTGGAAGTAGATCGTAAAACCTGCTACGGGTCACATTAGAACATCAGGATCCGTTGTTACGGATCAACACTAAGCCGAAGGACCATCTTCAGGTCACAAAACACATATCAGATTATCCCGTTACCGCAGAAGCTTCCTGTGAAACACATTCTGAAGTTGCGAAATGATTAATCGTGTCCAAAGTCCGATCCGTGATCGATAGTGTTTAAAGTCTAGGATTTAAGATCCGAGACTCAGAGTCCAAGATCTGTCGTCTTCGGTTTTAAACATGACACCGTGAAATGCGAATTTTAATAGTTACTCGAGATCCTTTAAAGATCAAATGTGAGAAAATGTCAGATAATACTACGGATTGCGAGAATATTGCAGGATGAATTATTAATAGCTTCGTTTCAGTTCACTTCTCGAAAATTTACCTCCAGGGATTAATTTGTTTCGTAGAAGATCTTAGAACAAAATTGTTCTATATAAAAATGTTTTCAAGACCAGAAAAATCGGCGAAATACTACACGATGGAAACACTGTAAAAATTACATTTAAAGACATTAAAATTACATTTAAATGAAATTACATCCCGCTGATGTATAAACGTGAATTTGAAACTGACAATCTACGTCATCGAATACCGAAGTTTAGTCGAAGTTGTCCCGAAACTTTCGAGTTCTGAATTTTCATCGGGTAAATTACTCGAAGCATTTCAATCACGCAGCTCGCAGTATCGTTTGACGGATTCTGGCGTCAAAGCAACGAAGCGGTTTTTATCGCGAGGCTTGCCGGTACGGCGGTCATTGTTCGCGGCGGAAATGCAGCGCCGAGCTCGAAAGATGAATCGGAAACACGCGAGTCTCTGACCATACACGCCACGCTCGCATTTTCCCTTCTGTGTTTCTATGTTTGTCGATCCACCAATTGTTTAACGATTTATTAAATAATCCGGCGGCGATCTTAACGACACTCGTTCGAGATCTCTAATTTCTAAAGTAAATACGTGTGATATGTTTTTGGTGCAATTCTCCTCGTTTCAGATGTTCGTAATTCTTGAAAAGACGTCGACCATTCCCAACATTTGTCTTAACTTCAGCTTCCTTCTAGTTACTTAAATATTAATAAATTGTATATATAGGGTGGTCACTGAAAGACTGAACGATATAAAACAAAAATAACTTTTACAGACACATGTTTTTTTAATTTTGTATTATTTTATTTAGAAATATAATTGATAGATCTTTTTCAATATTATGTGTGACAACCTACAAAAAAAGACTTCAGTTTTTCAGTGGCCACCCTATATTATAAGCTAAGTGGGTTTAAAATTTATTTTTAAGTTTTACTTTTTCCCTGTTATTTCTATGTTTTGCCGTGTATTCTCTTAGATCGTCGATTTGTCTTCTCGAACGGCCAATCCCTCGGAAATGAAACATGTATCGCGAGGAAGTTACTTGTTTTCTGAGCTGCCAGTATCAGTTCAAGTTAGATGCTACGGAAGATTGTACGAGTGTAAGGAAAAGTACACAATATAGACTTTATCTATGTTTTTTTTATGAAAAATATTTGGAATTCCCAAAGGTTATTACAACGAATCTGTAGAGAATTATTGCGAGCAATTACGAATTCATCAGTGTGACTAGTTTGAGAGCTCTACTACTGGGACTAAAGACTTGACAGGTTGAATATTTCTCAACATTGTTTCAAATGAAAATTGCAGTGCTGCTGTGAATGGGAAATTATAAGTTAGTCATTTTGATCGTTTTCATTGTTCCAGTATTAAATCATCGTACAACTGACTGTGCAAATTTCAATATTTTCGAACATCTTGATAAATATTGGAACGATAAAATTCCAATAATTAGGGAAAATCCAATTATTTATCATTTGTACATAAAATCTAATACGTGGATGTAAGATTTATTTACAAACAACTGTTATAGGTTATATTAGATTACGAAAATTTATTTTACGCTCCACTCTCTTCGCGATGTTGTCAAATTAATTTAATTTCAAGATTAAACACTTTTTAACGTTTCGTTAAAAAAATTTCCTCATAATCTGAAATCTCGCTTCCCACCCACCGACGTATTCATTCAAAACAGCTCCAGCGGAGTCGTAAACTTCGTTGGAAACTGATATCGAAAACATAGAGATAAAATAGGAGACAGCGAAGCGTAATATCCGCAGAGTGAAAGTTTTTTTCCCCATTATACGATATCCCTTTACACTCGTAAGAATCGAAAACTTCTCGCGCATCGAACTTTCCACAAGATTCCATTGCTTTGCGGGGAATTGAAACGAGTTTCGTCCCTTCCACCTCCGCTGCCGGCCGCGAGAGCCCGATCGAATAAAATCAAACGCTCGTCGCTCGAGATCAAACCTCAATCGATATTCGCGGCCGTGAGAAAGAATGCGTTGGTCGGATTATTCAAACAATCCTGCTCTTTTAACGAGACACGTTCGACTCGTGTTCGTCGAACGTAAGTCGAACGATCGATTCCGCGCCATTGATCCCCCGTTCATTTGCGCGTCGATCGTTTCGCGTGGAACAAACAGGTCGAACGAAAACGACGACGACGCGATTTCTCGCGCGGAACCGAGCGAATTTACTTTCTGTTTAGCGACGACCTCCTCCCTTCTTCCTCGAACTCGTTCTCGTCCTCGCGATTTTTCGAAACGAAGGGATTCCGAAGGGGTTCAAGCGCTCTGGCGAATCCTGAATTTCGAAGGATATCGCCCGGGATAAAGATATAGTTGAAGATATATCCTCCGCGTGGTGGAGAGAGCGGGATTGAAAGAAATTGGACGATGTCTGCAGCGTTCCACGCGAGCAAACGTTTACGCGAGTTTAGGATTTGTTTGTTTCGTGAAAGATGAAATTAGTCAATTGCGGCTAAGGATAATTAATTAATAGACAGCGGGTAATTACGCCTAAATTTGTAGAGTGTGTGTAGTATTAAAAAATATTTGAAAGTGAATTTGAAACTGGCGAGGCAGAAACTGATATTTAAAATAAAATAATTATTAAACTATTTTAACAATATTTTAAATATTGTTAAAAGCATGTTACAATGTTTAAAGAAAGTAATCAATTTCTAGTCCTTTAGCTGTCTGAAAAATTATATAAACTAAGTAAAATATATAAAGTAAGTATACTAAGTAATTTGTAAGCGAACCAGATTCAAGTATTATATAAACTAAGTAAATTAAGTTTTATATAAACTAAACTATTTTAAGTATCATATAAACTAAGTAAATTATATAAACTAAGTAATTTGTAAGCGAACCAGATTCAAAGTATCTAATATTAAAAATAAGATCATTTTTAAAATGAGATTCTTCCAGTTGTGGTCTGAAAAATTTGCATAAGCATCGACAGACACTTGATAGATTCGTGCAATTTTTCTATATATTTAATTATGTCAATACTTCACCGACACCCAACCTAATCTAACAAATTAATAATCTCACATTTTACATTAAAATATAAACACATCTACTTCCGTGAATTAACACACTTTATTCATCAGAAACTCGTTTCAAATAACACACTGTTCATTACCATCCCTACAGATCTTGAAGCTTAGTCAAAAAAGTCAATCAGAACTGTATCAGCAGCGTTCCTCCTTCAATTAATTATCATTCGTGTGAATGGACGATAGCGAAAGTGTCGATAACGGTCCGCAACGACTCCTTAATTATTTAGGATCCACCGTATCATCTCACAAATGGTCGCAGAGAAAGTCACTATCCTCGAACATACTTTCCCTCCTCGAAGGCTGCTCGAAGGACACGGGCAGATCTCGCGGAACAGAAGGGATATTACACGATCGAAGTGCGGTTGAGCGCGCAGCGCGGCTGGTCGGTTCAATTACATCGAACCCGAAATCCAGAGTAGAAGTCTAATCGGTGGCAATCAGTGTTCGATCCGGCGATTCGGCCGGGGTGATTAATAACAGGCAATTAGCGTTTCCATATCTAATTATTCACCGTGAACGTCCATTAGCGCGGGGCTAATCGGCGCGAAGCGGAACAAAGACGATCCGGAACGAAGACACGCCTTTGGACCGGCTGATAGCGAGTGTCTCGCGCTCCCTCCTCTCTCTCCATCCCGACCGATCGAAGCTTAGACTCTTCTCTCCATTATACGAAGATCGATGGTCGCTTTTTTGGAAAAGCCTCGGCCCGACACTTTCCTCTCGTTCCCACGCGACGCTCCTTCCACGTTGACGCGTCATTAATTATTCGCATGACGTCCGCCCGACGAATTTGTAAATCTCTCTACGACTCGAGTCATTGACGACTCTTTCCACGCTTAATCGGCAAGTTACTCGACGCACAATTCGTTGACTAGACTTTGTTCGACGCGAGTGCGAATGTTTGTAATGCTTTTTGTAATTTCGTATTCATCTGACGACTCTAGGATCGCATAACTCTGATGATGTTAATCTGGCATTATCTGTGTGCGTTTGAATGGCGTGAATACTCATAGAGTAGTAATTCTTTTAATGGTGTACAGTTGAAAAGAGCCCTGTGAAAATCACGGTGTCGTTTTTCTCCCAGAAATTACAAAACTACAGCGACGGGATTATATCAAAAAATGGTCAAACAAAACGGCACATATTTCGTTTAATAAACTTCATTTAAAATGTGAGAAAAATATGAGAAAATTTACTTCGCTTTTGCACTAAAATATGAAATTACTTTTTATCGTAATTTAAATTTCAGGATTTCTTTTTTTATTGAGAAATCTGATGTGAGGATTTATTTTTTTTGCTGAGAAATTGTTGTAACTGTGAAGTTAATTAAAAATAGTATACGTCCTGTAGCGAATTATTAAGCTATGGACTTAAATTATGGTATAATTTAAATTGTGTAACATTTTTCGATCAACATGTAGTTTAATTGAATTTCCATTTTCATAGAAGATTTTATTCATTAAAGTAATTGCCTTTCCTCAAGCATCAAATTTGTAAACTTTGCTTTAACAAAAGGTTCTGCTTCTAGAAAGTAAAGAATGTGCCAACTTATTTACACTAATTTATACAGAATTAGTTTAAAAAGTTTAAATTCTATAAATTTTATTGTGTGTTATATTACATGTACATACATATATATATATATACGTTCGTGTTAAACGTAGTATCATTTAGATTATCCCTAAAATTCCACGCTCATACATCTCAACAGCGTCGAGACGCTTAAAATGAAACTCGAATTACATTTCCCTGCTATGCCAATTACTTACTATGGAATTAAGTTTAAATTACGTTCTCTTGATACGCCAATTTCGTAGCATTAAATTTGTTTGGACTTTGTATGATCATAGTCAAGAACAGGAATAATATTCTTAGCAAGTAGGAAAAGTCACGGTAGGAACACAGTTAGCCTAGGTTATCGTAGATCAAATATTTTCCACTATGAATCACAGTGAACACGATCCCTACTTTTATGAGTTTGCCACGTGCCTTAGTTTTCGCCAAACATACGTCATGAACGTATGAGTATAATATACTTGCATCCTCGTTTTTCTACTACTTTCAGTTATTCTTTCATTTTTCCACCTCTATCCCCTAGATTTTTTCGTCAATATGCAAATATTTATTTGCTCATATTGTCATAGAAATAAAGGCACGAGAAATAACGGAGCGAGTATTTTGAGGGTGCAATATTCTTCGTATATTTTGTGATTCAACGTGTCTAATTTAATAAACGATGCAAATATTTGTGCAAATAAAACATCACATTGAGAAAGCGTAGCGTAAATAAAAATTTCATTGCAAAATTTTAATATCAAACGATCTTCGACAATTAGAAACATCTAATATACTAATATCGACCACTTGAATTCAAAATGTATTTATTACATCTTCAAATGGAAAACTTACTGCCAAACTGTGAATCTTTCAAATTATAAATTCGTATTTTCACAAATATAATTAGCACTAAAAATACCGAATTATACTAAAGTATAAAAATTAATTATAGGAATTGAAATATAGAAAAGAATAGAAAAAAATTCACAATGTATAAAGAAAATAAACTTCTATTCATGTATTTTAGAAAAATCATTCAAATTTCTGAAAACACTGAAAATCTGCAAATTCCAAACAATTATAAATTGGCCACTTTGATAGTTCCACTATTGTATAAACAAATAAAATTTAGAAATAGAAGTCTATTCTATCTATCAAACATTATAACTTTTGTTTCATATTATTGTTATATAAATGTATTATTATATATTATATTATATTATAATTTTATTTCGCAATTTCAAATTTCCTACAAATGCACAAGAATGCACAGTCTATTTATTAATCAATATCATCATCACTACATATTTACCTACAATCTATCATTCACTCAAACACTGCCCAATTCCTCTAAACAACAAATATATTATATTATAATATATTATAATTTTATTTCGCAATTTCAAATTTCCTACAAATGCACAAAAATGCACAGTCTATTTATTAATCAATATCATCATCACTACATATTTATCTACAATCTATCATTCACTCAAACACTGCCCAATTCCTCTAAACAACAAATATATTATATTATATTATATTATAATTTTATTTCGCAATTTCAAATTTCCTACAAATGCACAAAAATGCACAGTCTATTTATTAATCAATATCATCATCACTACATATTTATCTACAATCTATCATTCACTCAAACACTGCCCAATTCCTCTAAACAACAAATATATTATATTATATTATATTATAATTTTATTTCGCAATTTCAAATTTCCTACAAATGCACAAAAATGCACAGTCTATTTATTAATCAATATCATCATCACTACATATTTACCTACATCCATTATTCACACTGCTCAAACACTGCTCAATTCCTCTAAACAACCGTACACTGCGACGCTGCTAATAACACTTGCTCGTGAATCGAGCAAAGTTAATGAATTCAAACAGTTTCAGATCAGGCAGTTTCGTTGGTGGAAACGATCTCCGAAACGAGTTTCTCTCTCAACTCACTGCGGTAGGAGGGGATGAAAAACCGAGGAGGGCACTTACCCGGAACAACGACTCGATCCTTGAGGAACTCGTCCGTTCTCCATTGGCTGACGTGCCCCGGCCACGTTCGCAGCCACGCGTTATCAAGCTGTTCGCCATTCGACGACCCGTCGTAAATGGGGTCAATGGCGACCGTTAAACCCGCAACTTGCATCCGGCGGTCGCCCGTTATCCGCGGTTATCTCCTACGAGATACGAGACGACGAAAGCCCGGAAAACTTTTGCATCTCGATTGTACTAAACAATCGCAGAGGAGACCTTAACGATCGGGACCGATCCTCTCCTGAGTTTCGTTACGAGGCCAGGCTTCTGTGATTCGAAGAAAGTGTCCTACCGATTAATCGCCGATTGACGACCGTTCTTAAACGTTTCATCGACGTTTTACGATGTTTTCACTCCGGTGAAGTCTAGTAACTCGCGCAATGGACGATCGTAAATGTTTATATCAGCAGCTTGACTGACATAAACTCGTGCTTCCTGTTTTAATCGATATCGGGTATTTCTCACGTTGCAGGAAGATGTAGGATAAAGCAGGGAGGAAAATAGTAATCTTGGAAACGGAAGGGGAATTTTATCCGGAAGTCTTTTATCTCGAGTCTCTCGCTTGTTTTTCTTACAATTAGACGCAGTCTCGAGGTTCTTTTTCTTTGGGATATCTGTAATTGGACGAGTTAAGTCGCAAGAAAAATAAAAGTCTCGTCGTATACGTGTATACACCTATCCATTGGATAATGTCTAATTTATTTGTTAATTATGATTTATCGTAACCAATTATAATCATACAATTAATTTGTCACCAACAATTTATTAGTCCAAAGTACAGGCTATCGTTATGTTAAAATTACTATGCACCTTTTATTTTTAAACTCATGATATAACTAATCAAAAACACACTTTGTCGTGATACATACTTAAGAAACATTCGTCAAATATGCGTGATTTTAAACGATTCGAAACGATAGTTGTGTATTTTACAAACGATTCTCAGACGAACGTTAAGTTGTTATCTTCAAAAGTCGACGTTGCACTTTCCCCCCAGCAAATAAATTCCAGCCCGATAAATCACGCTGGCAAGCTAACTCTACGTGTCTCTTCGACCTCTCGCCGCATACCAACTCGCAATTCCGCCTTTAACCTCGTATCTCAACAATCCGCACCCTTCGCCGTGTCCCGCAATCCTAATTGCCGCCACGGGCGCCGAAAATCCCTATTTAACCTCTTGCGCTGGCAACTGGTTCGCGGACCATAACGAACGACCGAACCGAACACAATAATTCGTCGCTTTCTTTTCCTTTTGAACTCGTCGGTATGATATCACTGGATAGAAATTATTAAGAAGCAACAGACTTATCATTCGTTTTGCCTGGGTTAAAATTCAAATATACTTAAATATACTTAAAACTGAGAAAATGTTGCAATTTGTTAAACCTTCATTCAACGTACCTAGATTCCTTTCGTCGAAATAACACCTCGCGTCCCGCGTGACGAAATCCAATTCTGCCAAAAACCAAAGTCGTCAACAGCGAAATTCGATGATCGATAATGCGTTATCGCGGGCATCGACGTGTGCTCGATGACTCGTCGAAGGAAACGATAGGCACTGCTCTGATCGATCAACTGCGGACCCGAACTTTACAGGCAGTCGTATTTTTCGAGCGACGAAAAAAATCCTTTTTTTTTTTTTTTTTTTTGCTTTGCCACACCAGAGCGAACCAGAGCCGAAGGTACAGATACAGGTTGGCGAAATTTATAGTACCATAAAAAAATTCTGCATCGGTCCGCGACGAATCTCGATACGCCGGTACAACTTATAAATCTACGTCTGCAGAAATTCCGTTAATCTATCCTGTCCTGTTTTTTTTTTTAATCCAATTTCGAACGTGATAGTGAGTTCGTGGCAACGCGCCGCTGGCAAAGAGTTAATTAAATTCGACGATTCATCTTGCGACTTTTGGACGAGATTTGATGTTTCAATGAAATATACGTATTTGTTTCGAGATTGCGTGGAATGATTATTAGATTAGGAAAGAAAATATTTATGATGCGGTGTATGTATAACATGACATTCTGTAATGTAAAAAAATATTTTTGTTAGCTACTTATGTTTTATAACAATAATCGTGTCAATCGTTATTTAGTTACCGATTAAAATCAATAACGATTATCGCTTCTTTTTCTTCCCTTCTCTTTTTTAACAAAGATAATTATACACGAACTGAACATAAATATCTGTTCTCTTTTAAAAATAATCTATTTTGTAATTTCTTACAAAGAAACTTGTTATAATTACACTTAAACTAATCGTAAATACTTGTTCTCTTTTAAAAATAATTTATTCTTAGATTTTTGAAGTTTCTCCTCTAAACTGCAAAGTTCAGATCAGTTCAGATTCACTGATTACTTCATTATTACTTCAAATTTACGAAATTTGGCATTCATCAGAAAACCACGCGTCAGTCCGCGTCCGCGAGTACCATCGTCAAAAAAAAAAAAAAAAAAAAGAAAAATTCCTCGAATCGCTTCGCTTCTCATCAATCCAGCCGCGTAATTGAAAGTCATGCTCTACTTAACCTTCACCTTAAAACGTTCGAATTTCAGATATTCATTCGGTGAACCGCCCTTCTGCTGCTCGATTTCCACCGAAAACGCATTGAGATTTAATTAAAACCGATCGCGTCTCTCTCTCTCTCTCTCTCTCTCTCTCTCTCTCTCTCGTGATCGACAGAAAAACCACCAAAACGCGCTTCGTGCGCGAAAAGAACAGAGAAAAAGAGAAAGAGAGAGAGAACGAAAAAGAAAAAGGAAAAGAAGACGCGGGGGAATAAATTTTTCAAACGCAAATTTAATTGGGGCAAGATCTCGGAGGGTGGGTGAGGTTTCCTGTAGCCGGTGGGAATAGAAGAGCCAGGGGTAACACGCTGGGAGGAAGCTGGTGTCCCGGGCGAGGCCAGCATCGCTTCCCGGTTCCTGGGACCAGAACTTTCCCTTTAATTGGACGGACGCTCGGAGGAGGGAGATAAAAAACCGCGAACAAAGGAGGTCGATCAGGTTTTCTTCCCCTCGGAAACGGCAGGAGAAGAGAAGGCTGTGTAGCCGCGGAAGAGGAAGAGAACAAGAGGAAAGAAAGGAAAAAAAAGGTGGACGATCCCCGACGACGAGCGGAGCTAAGACGCGGACAAAGAGGAACGAGGAAACGGGAGAACGCCGAGAAAGGAAGAGGCGGAAAAGGCGGCTGCAAAGTCGGCGGAGGCCCGGTGACATTGTAAGCCAGACATTTTCCACTCAATCTGTCGGGCAATCGCTCCGAACCGGCGAACTTGGACCTTTGTGCTCGCTTCGTCGGCCCACGTTGGAAAAACGTGAAACGAAACAATCCGGCGAGGAAGCACGCGCGCGAAGCGTTTCTCAAATCGGTTGGCATACGCTCGGTGGCATAGAGTTCAATACACTCGTACATACGAGTCAGAATCGAATGACTTGCCACGCGCGTCAACAATTTTTTGTCCCAAATTGTAAAATTTTTTCTGTTTTAAGTATATTTAAACGTAACCCAGGCGAAACGAATGATAAAGTTTATTACTTATTAATAATTTCTTTTAAAATCCAGTGATGTCATATCGACGAGTTTAAAAGAAAGAGAAATACGGTTCGGTCACTCGTTATGGTCCGCGAATCAGTTGCCAGCGCAAGGGATTAATTGTAAGTTCCGTTTCTTTGTTCCTTAGAACAAGTATTGCATTCATATATTTATACGATAGATTTCGAACCCTAGAACGAGTATTTAATAGCAATATTTGTATACTGCTGTTAAAACTAGAAATCATCTGTAATAATCGGGTCAAGTTTAACGTCGATGTTTCGTTTCGTGCGCGGTTTGAAATTAAAACTGTTTCAACGAACGTGAAACGAATGATAAGTTTATTACTCAATAATAATTTCTTCTAAAATCCAGTGATGTCATACCGACGAGTTTAAAAGAAAGAGAAATACGGCTCGGTCACTCGTTATGGTCCGCGAATCAGTTGCCAGCGCAAGGGATTAATTGTAAGTTCCGTTTCTTTGTTCCTTAGAACAAGTATTGCATTCATATATTTATACGATAGATTTCGAACCCTAGAACGAGTATTTAATAGCAATATTTGTATACTGCTGTTAAAACTAGAAATCATCTGTAATAATCGGGTGAAGTCTAACGTCGATGTTTCGTATCGTGTGTGATTTGAAATTGAAACTGTTTCAACGAACGCGCATGTAAAGTGTGTTTATTTTATACGATAGAACGCGTTTCTACAAACTCTAAAACAAGTATTTACATATTGCTACTAAAAATCATCTATAATAATCGAGTTAAGTTTTCCGTTTCGAAAGTAAAAATGTTTCAACGCGCACACGTGTAAAAAACGTGTTCATTTTATACGTATAACGCGTATTTACAAATCATAGAACGAGTATTTACGTACTGCTACTAAAACTAAAAATCATCTACAACATTCGAGGGTTTTTGTTACATTAAATTTGCAACGTGTCGAATATTCAGCGACATTTAAATCTTTTATAATCCTTTATAAATTCATCGTACAGCAACGTATCGGAGCTCGTCTTTCAAAGCATGAAGCTTCTACCTTCATACAAAAATGTTTTCGTACCATCGTCAAAGTTACGAGATTGCAACAGTTTTAAACATCGTCAATTATCCGAAAAAATGGTAATTCAGTGTGCCATTGCAAGTCTGTGACCATCACTGTATATCTTCGTTGTTAAAAAGCGATCAACAAGTAGAGGAACGAAAACGTGATACGATATATTTTATTAGAATCATGGGAAATCGTGAAGGGAAATTGTAAGAAATACTTGCAAGGGGAATTGAAACGACGTGCACGGTGCTGCACGACGACGACGACGATAAAAAGGATAACGAGGCCACCGAGTAGTAGCAGCAGGTTCTCAACCGATGTGCCAAAACGGAACAATCGTCCTAGATCCATCGGCGCGAACAATGGTGAGAGGGGGGAGGAGGCGACGATTTATCGAAGCCGGCGGCTCCTGATGTCAAAACCTGCCGCGGATCGATTTACGCGCACTTTATGCGCTTGGTGCACATAACGAAGCTGTGGCGTGTACGACACTGAATGGAGCGCGAGCTGGCCTGTGATTCAATGCCAGGAGACGACCGCGCGAGCTCGACACGCCGGGAACCATCGGCTCGAGTGCGATTTAAGGAATACGGAAAGGTTTATGACGCGTGAGGAGGATGATTGATATGTCTTTGCATATCAATCCTCCGAGTATCAACGAGAGTTTCGAAAGTTTCAGAAGTTTGAAATTCTTATTCACTCGGTGCTTAGATACTGACGGTTACTCAGTTAGGGTAGGTTTGAGATCAATGACTGTAGGTTTTACATAGTGTAAGGTGTACTGAGATTAATTGATAAAAATATTGCGCGTGTCTTTAAACTGACGCTAGAAATGGAGGTGGCTAACTGGCGGTCTTTACTGATCGCTAGTGCTACTGCATTGAAATTTCTTTCCCCTCTCAGTCTGTTCATTTCTCTGCCAAGCAAGTGGAGAGAGAGAGGACAGTTAAACCGGCTCTGTATTAAAATATAATACAAATTAATAAATATTAGGAAATATTGATGTGAAACTGGTAATGATTATTTATTATTATGAAAATAGCTTTTAAATTTCTATGATCAGATCATCATTTTCTCTCTTCTTTTTTTTAGAAAGTGTGGCAAATTTTGAATTTATAATCGAATGTAGGAGACGTAAACGCGAAAGAGGAAACGACGTAATTATGCAAATTAAACGAAACAGAGACATATAAATTTTCCAACTGCAAGAAACCTACTACACCCTCAATACAATAATTTTACGCGAAATTTCTTCAACGACCAGCGATAAAACTCGCGAGACGCCCGCCGACAATGAGCGGCGACGCTTTTGTAAATCGACAAAAGCATCGGTGGCTCCATATATCAGACAGATTCGTCACGAGCCATTTACGGTGTTGCGCGAGAATGGCTGAACGCGAGAGCGTTCCTAAGTATAAGCAAATCCGTCGGTGTGTCCGCGGTCTCTCGCCGCTTTCTGGCGAATGCAGAACAGAGAGGAACACAGTTCCAAAAGTCCGACTAGCAAAGAAAGAGAGTTGTCTTTAATTGCTTCGCTGTTACGCAGCGACAAACACACTGGGAAGGTGGCTGGTTGGCTGCCGTTATTTGGTATTCAGAAGATACGTCGCGGTGATGATTTAAAGCGGTCGCAACGCGTGGCGACATTAACGTGGGGGTTGTAAAAAGCCCCAAGGAGGGGGGCGAGAACCTCGAAAACCGCGGCGCGTTAAGTAACACGGATTTCCGTGACAACGACCGAGCTAACGAACGAAGTTAAAAGCCAGCCGTGAAGTGTCACGCGGCTCGTACTTTGGAGCCGTTCTGTTCTGTTGAACGAATGCACGGGAACGTAGTTAGCGAGTTGAGGCGCGCAAAAATAATGCGATACTTGTCATTTAAATAATAGAAATGCCAGAAGTTGATCGAAATTGTCGCAGAAAATTTGATAATTACGGAACGGAAGCTAAAAGCCAACTGCGTGTCAAGTGTCACGGTTTGAAATTGTTTCACTGAATGAGTAAGTACGGTGGGCTACAGTGACGTTGAGAGTGCTAGAATAATACGATGTTTATCACTCAACGATAAAAATATCAGAAACTGATCGAAATTGTCGTGAGAATTAAGGAACGAAGCCGAGAGTTAACTCATACTCTGAAATTGTTTTACTGAATAGGTCTATAGTAATATCGAGAGCGCAAGAATAATGTAACATTTAATATTTAGTAATAGAAATACCAGAAATTGATCAGAATTTCCAATTAATGAATGAAGGGTAACCATGAAGCGTCAAGTGGTTCACATTTTAAATCTGTTCTACTGCATTAGTACAGTAGATTGTACCGACGTTGAGAGTACAATAACGTCCATTGTGGTTAATCGCGATCTTTCGAATTTTCACGTTGAACAATGTGAATTATTTAACACTGGAAACATTATCAGAGGGATAAAGAGTTCGTAATTTTTTATAATTCCACCAGTTCGTAATTTTTTATTTTTCGCAAATTAATACTATTGAAGGAAGACAACAGTGATTGCGACGGTAATAGCGAATGCCGAGCATGAGATGTAGGCTAAATAAGCCGAGATATTCATGAGAATTATGTACGTGCCGGACGTGACGCTATATGTCACCGACACCTGACCATTTTGGTATGATTTGTCATATTCCTTCCGAGACACATGCGCATCCGTGATGAAATCAAGTTATGCCTCTCAAATAGCGCGTCTGAAATTTTCATCCGCAGACTCGTTACGTTCGTCCATAATAAAATCGGGTCGAAGAATATATATTTCTATTCTAGATTGCATTGTTTTAAACTTCTGTCGGGTCAAGCTGTTTCATTTAAAACTAGCGCATGGACGTTCGAAAAAAATAAATTAAATAAATACGCGACAGATTCACCAATGAAGTAGCAGTTCGAGCAGTTGCTTAAATCGGAAAACTTTAACAATGAAATTTCAAACAATGAAATATTTATAAATTTGTTTTTAACACGTTTACAAATATGTGAAATGATCGATCGGAAATTAGTGCACGCGTGTCTCAGAATCAAATCAACGAAACGCAATGGAATTCCTGTATCTTTCGAACAACGATTTCACTTGTCGCTAAGATTTAAGGGCGCGTGCACACAGAAAGGGGCAGAGAAACGAAAATCTCGGCGGCGAGAAGGACCACCGTCGCATAATTGGCATAGACCGAGTGTTTCTCTTCAATTTATCGCGCCGTCTCGTCGGCTAATCGGCACGTTTAATCAAAGTGACTTTTCAGGCACGTAGTCACGTAGACAAACAAACCCTTATTTCTCTAGTGGTAATTCGATGAGAACGAAAAAGAGAGGACCAAACGAGCCGCGTCGCCACGGATGATACTTGCAGCTACTCGAGAGTCTCATCGCCAACCGCTGACAACCCAATCGATTTTATGGCTGTTTTTCTTTCCCCCTTTTTTTTTTCTTTTTTGTCATTTTCAACGTTTCAAACGTTGCACTGTCACGCTCGTTTCGAATAATTTTTACAGTTTACCGATGAATTTCGCGAGAAATGAAACGGGCGAAGCTGCACGAAATGCACTATATATGCAAGTAAATGCAATGATATTTCTATCGCGAATGTATGAGTTCATCATTAGCTTGGTTGATTTACAAAAACATACGCTTGCAGTTGTCGACTTTGAGAGATATTTCATCGATGTTGAAACAACGAAGTTTTATTAATTCTTGGCATTCTCGTTGCTAAGAATTTCGAAACTTTTATTATAAAGAGAAACTTGGTAATGCTTCGGCGACTTGCTGTAAATAATAATAACGAAGCCATGAGGTTGATAAATGTAATAATTCGACTTTGAAAGCGTATTTGTTGTATCGAAGTACGATATATCTTTTATGAAAGAACAATATTCAACCTTCATCGTGTTCCTTGGATCCAAGTGATATATCGTCAATTAATTCAACGCAGTCTACAATATAAATTATTACGCCAGACAAAGATCGACGTGAAACTGTTTGATACACTCATACGCGAAATCATATTTAGCGAATATCAACCTGCGGGAATGCATAATATTCCGTTTAAATGTTTCAAAATGTTTCAAAAAAAAAAAAAGAAATTAAAATTACAGCAATACACGAACAAACCGACACGTTATACATATTAATAATGTAGATACCCCGATATTTTGCAATCGCGTATAATATTTTAATTCCACCGGGATAAAACATCCCCTCTTATTTCCTTGCAAATATTTCCGCGCGGCAAACAAACGAAATTCGAAACAGCCCTGAGCGCGGAGGAGAGTGCATTTGCATGAAAACCCTGTCAATCCCGTGCACACAGACGGAAACAAATATTTCACTGAACGGAACACGCATTCAATCGAACAATACCGATCGTTTATCCGAGCATTTATCCTCGCGGCTACTAAATTATTCAATTCTGACGTTAAACCAGAGAGCAGCATCCCGCTTTCCTCCGCAGTGAGGCGCAGCTTTCTCCTCCACGTCGAGGAAAAGTTTCGATCGCTGGAACCCAAACGAATTGCAAGCTGTTTCGAAAAATAAACTCGCGCGCTTTTGATCGATGCCGCGCGACACGCCCCCGCTGCTGCGATTATTTACGACACCGCGTCGAAAAATGCGCCCGATCTGTCCGTGAACATCAGTCACGGCGTTCCCTCTGCAAGATTTACACGGATTTGTCCGGCGTTTCTCGCACGGAAGAATCGCGTTAAATCGCTGGATTTCCGGTGACGTTTCGCTGGAAACGACTTCCCACTTATCGAGCGAACGCTGCGTTTCGAATTTATTCGCGGCACGACATTCGTTCGTTTACACCGGGAAAAATTCGACGATCCCGTCGTCGAATCGAAAATGTGAGAATCAGAGAAATCAATCAGACGTGACAGCTGACGAACCTAAGTTGATTAAGAAGGCGAAATGGAATTTTTGTAAATGTTTCTGATTATTCTCACCATACGATATCCAAGTGAGAATATATTTTGTGGGTGTAATGCGCAGAGTCGGAGAAAATAAGAAATTTCATACGTAACTTTAATACAAAAATCTTTTAATCGCTTCGTTGTTTGACTACTTTTGTCGTTGAAAATGTTTTTAAGAACAAAAATATATCGTGTCGCCTTCGTATATTGCATTTGTCGTGTTTGAGACGAATCAAATAGGTATTATAGAAGAAATATACAGGTTGAATGATCGTTGAAGAAAAATTTACTCGTAAATTCACAATATTCATGCCTACAACTTTTAATCAAGGAAATAGCAGTATCTCACTCTTACGAGTATATGAATACATGAATGAACGAGTGGAGAACGAATGGAATTAAAGACCGTAACTCTTTTTTTCTTTTTTTAGTTTTCATTTAATTTAAAAGCTCTTTCCCATGCAAACGCGTTGAAACATGATACGCAAAGACTTGGTAAAAGTGCTTTTAATAGGATCTCTTTCGAAAGGGAAAACCTTAGAACCGCGAGTACATGTATATTTGCGTATATGTTTAAAAACAGGAAACGACGCTTAGAACGCTTTAGAACGACGGGGACATAATCCGCGTAATATTGCACGCGTAATATCATCTTTCATCTCTCAAATGTTTTCATCCCGATTCCGCGATTTTTCAATCGAACTTAACTTCAGTTAGGTCCCACGAGGGCGAGACTGTTCGAAATTAACAAAATTCCACGTTTACCGCCGGGTGCATTGTACCGGGTGAATTTAATAAAATTAGTGAAATTAAATTTATCCTCCCTTTGTCTGCCCCCCCGTTATCAGTTTCTGCAAAAACCGTGAACACGCTTTCCATTCGTTTCACACGGCGTCGACGCTCCGCTCGATTACGCTCGATTAAGCGTCGCTCTTAAAATATCGTCGCGATCAATTGCCCCGATCGATCGAATCGTTTTTCAGATGTGAAATTCCGCGCGTCTGGAATTTTCATCCGGATTTTCGAAAGGTACCTGGTACCTCCAGTTACAACTGGAAACGGCGGATCGTACACCGGGTGACGTGGTCTGTTCAGTGAACGGAGAGAGAGAGAGAGAGAGAGAGAGAGAGAGGTAGAAAAAAGAAAAATTACAGAGACGGAATAAATTCTCGATCCGATACGCTTTCCGTGTCTTGGAGGAACAGCTGTCTTATTTAATTAAACCGACGACTGCTAGCTTCACCTGTTCGTTCGCGAATCGCGGAGACGATATTATGAATTAAATTCTGGGCCAGGTTATACGGCCTGGCTGAATTTCTGGCTCGTTTCATCAGCTAATTGAATAATATTTTTGGCTCTCTGCCTCCCCCCCCCTCCCTCCCTCCCTCCGCCGCCATTCTACATTGACGTACGCGTCGAAACAAACGCCCATCGGGCATTTAGCTTCACCGTTCTCCTAGATACGAACCGAGACGAGTATTACTATAATAATTAGCCAGCGGATTTCGATGCACGAGTATAAATAAGTAGAGAAATAGAATCGAAATAGAAATTTGTTTTATGCCACCGTGTATTGTAATACTTTACGTATTATATTTTATCATTAACGTAATTATTATTAGGTTGACCAGAAAGTAAGTTTACCAAAGCTTTTATCTGTACAAATAAGAGACGAATTTTTCAATAATGAATTTTAAACTTTTATTAATATCTAAGTAGAAATTTGCTTTACCTACCGTATATTATTATATTTTTAGTATATTATTATATTTAGTATATTATTAATTTTTCAACACACTGTCTTTTATTCTGTTTCATAAATATAATATTAATATAATAATAGTAATATTTCATATATTGTTATTATCATATTTAGTGGCTAAATTTTTACATTGTATTTCAATAACGATTCTATTGTTAGTAACAATTGCAAATATAAATATATCACAGCATGTGTATCATATCTATGTTATTATTAATAATAACATAGACAAATTCCAGATACACGTAGTTTTTGAATATTTGGCTGTTCAATATTATTTTACAAACCGTTGCATGTCGCACGCTCTTCGAAAAATAAAGTGCAGCAGAAAGGGAAATATTTGAAAAGACACAATGTGACAAAGAAGAACAGAGGAGAACAGCGGGATTAGTCAGATTTTCGCTTTGACGTCGATAAAGCGTGCCGCTTCGTTCCGTTTTGGATTATGTAAAACCAATACGCGGGATTTTGTGCTCAACGCGATCGAGAGATTTTTGCAATATCTTTGTCTGTTTTTTAAAATACCGGACACCGATCGAATATACAGAGCAACGTTACAATTTTCTTTGTTTGCATTTGTTAACCATTCGCAAATGGTCCCAATTTTTTTTCTCTTTTTTCCAAAACTTCTCAAAGTTGAACGTATCGCTTCACGTTTCGCTTCGTTCCTAAATAAAATTAATATCTTTGTTGTACGAAAATTTTTCAGCGAAATTTGGGCAGGGAATTTCTCAAAGAATAAAATAGATTCTAATTTATACCTGAGTTTCAAAGAACGTTAACAATATACGTACACGATAAATGTACCGTTTTCAATTTCCATCTCTAAAATTCATGAATGGAGGAATCGAAATTCCCCCTCGCGACAAGTGGAAATTTCATCTCTCAAATTTGAATTAATTGAACTTTCTTAGCCTCGTTGTTTCTTTCGAAAGAAATTTCAAGACACGTACGAGGGGGCAACGAATAAATAAAACACACTTCAAAATAAACCAGTATAACATTTAGACAAGATCATCTAAAGTACAGTAGATGAATTTCCATTTAAATTCCATTTCTCTACCAATGTAATAAAGACTGTAAGAGTTTAGCAGATTATTATCTCTGTTACAAATTTTCCTTCGTCCCTTGCCGCATAATTTAACACACCAACCGCTTGCTCGCTGTAGAAAAAACATCGTCGTTCGTCGTCCGACCCATGTTCGATACACAGAGCCTTAACGGCAGTTAACCCAAGATTTCGGTAAATTTGTACGATCGACACCGCGGTGAATTTTCTTATCGGATACCTATTCGACGAGCTGGCTGAGAAACAGGCGGTAATACAATGCAGATTACGGTGCACTTTCAGCCTAACATCGGCGACCGGGGAGGCAAGAATCTTGGCGCGGATCCCATTGAAATTATTTTCCAGGAGAGTTAACGGGTCGCGATGCCACCGGAATCTGATGCACCTTGCCGTGTACTCGGCCGCTGATAATGAAACAATTTTCCACTGGCCGTAAAAACCGACGCGGTAGACTGCGTCCCGGTTTTCCAAGCAGCTGCGAACCGAACGGTCCTTTATCCCAGTTATCGGCCGACTTGAGCTCGTTCGCCAGCTTCTAACGTCGATCGAGCGAGGATCAGTTAGATCATTAACATTATTATTCGACATACAACGACGTCTGCGTTTCCTAAACTAAAGTCGACAATGACGTCTCTGAGAGATTAACAGATAGGGTCTACAGGATTTTAGGTTAATAAGTGTAACAGGGTGAATAGAAAAAAGGTAGATAGTACTCCACTCGTCGAAACATGAAAGAAAGTTCTGACAAACATGAGTCGAAAAATTAACAGCTTCAGAGTTACAAATTTTTTGTTTGAAATAAATTGATAAATTTATCGATTTTCTGTCGTTTTCTCGATTGAAGAAACGAATTTCTTCGTTTCGAGAGCTATCATCACTATGTGTAAGCAGTGATTCTTTTCTTTCGTTTCTATATGCATGCTCGACACCTTTCGTTATGAAGAATCACCTGCTCTTTCAAATATCCCCGAATGCGTTTCAAATTGCTCCCTCTCATTTACAATAATCATTCGCTCACTTTTTTATTATTCTCACCCCCGCGATTTAAATCGAAGATCATATAACCATGAATAGAAGTTCAAAGGGATGCTCTTGCGGTATAGTTCAATACACGGAAGAACACGGTGCAATTTTATCTCGAATAATCTTAGTCGGATCCCACTTCTGGTCGATCAGTCACCGCTCGCCACTCTCCATACGTTAGCCGCAACTTATCCGAACAATTTCTTCCGCGAATTTTATGAATCCCCTCGCGACGCTCTCCCAACTTCCTTCAGAAAGTGGTTATCGAGAAGCGGAGACTCTTAAGAGAGTCCACAAGGGAAAGGGAGGGCGCTGGCCAGCTTTCTCTATCCGGTGATTTCGATATCTCTACGGAAACCGCTAGGAGCATTAACTTGTACTCGTTAAGCGGAAGAAGGAGGCGAAAGAAGAGATTTTCCAGAGTAGGAAAGAAAAATTAGAACGAAGAGAGAGAGAGAGAATTTGTGTCGAATTGGATCGAAGATAAAGGAGAGAGGAGATCACAAATTGAACGAAGCCCCGTGGGCATAGTATGATGAACTGTGATGAAGGCTCGACTAAAAGGCTCCTTCCATCTGTCTCGAATATGGGAGAAGTGTTAGCAATTTAGAACCAATTTCGTTTATTTTTAATTCTTCTTAGAATTTTCTCATCGCTTAGAAATGTGTTCTATCGAGCGAAACTCTCCGCTGTACATATTTCATCAGTCGAATTTCCCGCGTCTCGTTGGAGGTTATGTCTGAAATAGCGCACAGATCGATCTGTCTATTTATAGTTTGTCAAACGTAGTTTCATTTTATACACACACTCCGCAAATGGAAATTTTTCTGCAACCGAAAAGGATGCAGGTTATTCTTATCGACTCTGAATAAATGAACGTTCTTCCAAATAAATTCTATCTCGTATCTCGAATGTTATTTATAACGCTACGTTACAGCTTCATCGTCGCATTTCTCTAATAACTGACGCAAACAGTCGAGTAACTTTAGCCGCGATTATTATTACTTTATTCTTTCAATTATTCTTTCAAATCAAATCTTGCTCGTCGGCCCGTAAGAGACTTTGAAATAGAAATTTCCAAATGATTTATATATTTTGAGATAATCAGTCTGATTAAATGATCAAGCTTCTTCTTGCTATTCTTCTCGTATCCGTTCCTAATTTTACTTCAAATTCTATAAAAAATGTTCTTTATACAGGTAATTACTTAATAGATGTACAAACACGTTCCACTCCCTCTTAAAAAATTCTCCACTTAAACATAATTATCAAACACTAACAGTCGACAGAATGGAACTTAAATTAGACACGTGGAACAAATTTCGGGAAATTCTGCTCGAGGCATTTTCAAACAATTGCTCTCGTTACCTTCACTCGCGACAATATCGAGTCCCATCGGGCAACTAACGGAGAATTTTTCTTTTCGACGAGACGTGTTCCTCTTTGCTGCAGACGTCTGCCGCGAAACTACCGACGGGAGCAGAGTCACTTTGTCCACGAGATGCCAGAAAAAAATGGGAGACAAAGGCAGAGGAGAGAAAAAAGGTTCGAGATAAAAACGAAAAACAGAATCCTTGAGAGAAGGTTTCCCCACTCGACTCTATTAAATTAATAGCATTAATCCTTTGCGCTGGAAAAATCGACCAGGTTGTCGTGTTTGTTCTTTCTCTCTTTCTTCCTGGGTTGGCAGCACGACTCGTTCCAGCGTTGTTTGCGCACACGTTCCCACTCGCCTTATCTGTATGTTGATTGCGTAAATTAATTTCCCCGGTGAAACGGCCGGGGCGAAATAAGGGATCACGGAACGAGGTAATTTCTGGATGACGGGCCATCCGCCGTTGAAACAGTGGCACTCGCTCGACGATTGAACATTCCCAGATTTTCCACGCCGTGATTTTGTGACGACATTAACTCGAATTAACCCCCTCTAAGGGTACGTGGTGCTTAAATCCAGCTCGAAATCCCCCTTTTTATAATTGCTGACAATTATAACGAACAGTAGGCAATGATAATAATAACTAATAATAGTTCGATGACGAATGTAATAGTGCAATGTTTGAACAAACGTTTGGAACGAAAGCTGCAATAACGAATAGAAAGCGAACAGCTGCTATAAAGAGAACGAAAGAATTGTAGATGAAGAAATTCCCGAGGGCAAAGACTGCTTCAAACTGACTGTTAGAAACTATACAATCAACGAAATTTTACGCCAAATACCATTTGAACAAAGTGATTGTTTTCAGTGCTACATCGTTTTGTTTAAAGGGACGTTGTTGTTTTGTAAATAAATTGGCGACAAACGTTTCGGAGGAGCGAGGAATTAAACTAACTTTGCGACTAATTGTATGACACGATGTACCCTGCTGCTTCATCGCGGCGTATTATCAATGACGCGGAAGATGGAGGACTTGAGGGAGACCGATAGTTCGAGAGTTGAAAGTTTTAATTAAAATGAATGAAATTAACCCGATACTCCGAAAAAAAAAAAAATAATTTCTAATTCCTGAAACTTAAAGGACGAAAGATTTGAAAGATCCTGGAGGGTGATTAATAGTTCGAGAATGAAAGTTCTAATTAAAATTATAGGGGAGAGACACTGTCGCATCGGTGTTTAATTAATTATTTTCAAGGAATTAAAGCTCCAAGATTGAAGTTCTGATATGATATCAAGAATCTTTTAGGTTTCTTTCATCTATGAAAATAATATTTCGATAGAAACTAATGATTTATTATCGTTAACAATTTCGGGAATCAAGTGTGTCAATGAAATATCGAAAATATTCCGATTTTATACTGTACATGATATTTATCAATGTTGAAAAAAAAATTGAAAATATTAAAATTCCAATCTTGGAATTTTAAAATTTAAAAATTCTCTCTTTTCACTTCTTTCTACCATATACCTTTTCATTCGATTCGTCTGGCGATTGCCAAAGGGCAACTAAAATGCAACTCCGGTAAAGCAGCTTTCCCAATAAAGTGATGTCTGATTTTAAAACACAGAAACCCGAAAATTTCTGAGAATTTGAAAACAACACGGGAATCAGACAATTCGAGAGATTCTCTGCAACAGAAACACGACGGCGGTGCACGTGCAGCGTTCAAAAAAACTTTCCTACCCTTTCGTACAGTTCGTTACAGTTCCGTTGGAAATTGTTGGAAAAATTACTGGTTGGCTGCGAGTTCTTTATCGAATTAACGCGAACGAAACGCGAGAACTTTCTAATTGTAATCCCTCCCAGCATGCGCTCTCCAGAGGCAATGGGAAACGCGTTTTGCCAGGCTTACATTTCGCGAAACGGCGAATTGAACCTGGCACCGCCAGCTTTCCGCGAAATATTGAAATATCTCGGGCCAGCGTTGCGTACGACGGATGTACCGAGTGCACACGGCTGAAATATTGATACGGCTCATCCTGGACCGCGCTTTCGCGAAGACAAGCCTTCGTTGTCCAACGAATGTCCCCCGACTGCGTGTATCGCGACATTTTTTGCACGATGAAATTTAAACGTGCGTTCGTACGTAGGTACGCAGACGAACAAAGCTAATGTTACGGGAAAACGGAAGAATACAGATATTACAAATTCTCGGAGCTTTGCGCTTGAATTTTCTTCGTCCAACAAATATCGGACGAATGTTCAGCACTGCTGATTTGGTTGAATCAGTGATTCATGTCAACGCATCGAGAGCCATTATTTTTAGTTGATTTAGATTAATTTTAAACTAATCTAGTTTAAAATTAACTATACTAGTTTGGATTAATTCAGATTAACTTTCGTATTACAATCTAGACGATCGAATTTGAGATTTCTAACAATTCAGGATCCTGGAACCTTAGGCATTTTAACATCTATTAAATACTAAATTTCTACATAAATGCTAAAAAATTTTCTATATAAATACTAAATTAGTATTACACTAAATATAATATACGAAATTTTATTTCACAACAAAAAGTTTGGGACAGTGACAATCTTCGTCGCTATTTCTCTCCGTTAGATTCCAAAATGTTGCGAAATTCAGAGACATCGACGTATGTGTAACAACTGTGACAAGACGTTGGGTTAATAAACGCTCGGTTCTCAATAGGTTAAAACTTGAAACCATCGAAATCGCGAAGCCCGGGTGGGTTCCGAGTCAAATATTACCATGCTACAATCTCCTCGATCCCATCTCTCAAGGAACAACTTTAATTCATCTCCCGACAATTCACCTCCCTTCGTTTAATTCGTCCCTCGTCCCCCGGCGTTCGAGAGGCCAATCCAAAACCAAAGTCTTCGCCGATGGCAAACACAGGCAACGGAACACGGAAGTCGGTCATCGCGATGGCCAAAGTTTTCGTGAAAATCCACGGATGGCGGATGGCGTCGTATCGTACGTCTCGTTTGCTTAAGAAGTTGTCGGTTGTTGGCAACCGGCTGGAGATGCCGTTCTCGTGAGAAAGAGTTGCCCGATATCGACCGCTTCGAATTTTTTCCCCTTCCTTTTACTGTAATTTAGCTCGGTCTCGACAAGAATGAAATTATAAAATTTTGTGTACTCGGAAACATTTTTATTTACATTTATTATGAGGCTCTTGGCCAAGGTCTGAGATAAATTTATACGTAAAACTCAAATTTTGTATCAGTTGCATGATAAAATATATATATATATATATAGCTGTATATAAGAAAAAATATCAATAACCTTCAGAAATGATATTTAGGTGGCCTCGCTTAAATGGATCCAATCACAGTTTGTCAACCGATACCAGTTTCGATTCCTATTTAATTAACTTAGTATTATCAAATTCTATTTCCCAACAATTGATTTCGCGAAATCAAAATTCCACGTTATTCGTTTAATAATCTTCTTCGTCGTGTCTTTCGCTCGCATTCTACAATTTCACGGCTATAACAATAATCTCCAATCTCTGTGTTCTCCTCGAAGGCTCCACGGAAGAAATGGAAATTATACTTCTGGCTCGCGGTATTTCATTTCGGTAGTAGCGAGAAGTATCTTTTGGTCAGTCGCTGGTCCCCTATGCATGCCAATGTCTTAATCCCGAATACACGCGGGCATATAAATAGGAAATTTCGCGACGGCGAGGCGTCGAAAAATTGTCCTTCAGCCCGGGCGTGTTATCGCGAACACGTCCGGGAGAAAACACAGTTACACGCGGCCACCTCTACTTCCGCTAGGCGCGCTCTATTCCACACTTCGCCAAGAATCCCGGCTGCCTAGACTTTGTGCAAGAGTCCTTGGTCGTGTGTCAACCTGCTCCTCTGGACCGTGTCGAGAGAATATAAATAGCGAGTTTAGCGTTTGAAAACGTTTTCCGCGGGAAACACCGTTAGCATAATGCCTCGCGCCGGAAGGCATGTCGCGGACCTACCCTTTTTTTCTCTCTCTCTTTTTCTTTTCTTCGTCTTCTTTTTTCGGTCGACAGGAATCTCGATCAAGAGAGACACGTCGAGCGAGATAGCGGGCGCGGCCTGTTTAATTTTTTTCTTCCCCCCCGGGGTTAAAGTGGATCATTTGATGGAGGGATACGAGTCGGGAGAGGATAGTGTTTTTTCTTGAGAAGGCCACGGGCATGCAAAGTGTTTTGTCTAAATTGATCTTCGAGAATATCTTAGGAATTGTTGTTGCGTGTTCGGTGGATAGGCTGGATAAGGGCTTGAATAGGGTTCAGATAATTCGGCGCGATTAGTCTTATCGGCACCTTTTGAATGGCTGCGTTTCGAAATGAAATGTTACAATTAGGGGGGTGGATGATTATGCAATTTCGCATCTTTACGATTTGATCATCTACTTCATTTGTAATGGAGATTTGTTTCACTATTGTAGCGAATTTTGTATATTCAGTTTGCGATTTTATAGGTTTTGATATTTTGTACATTCAGTTTTAATTATTGACGAATGCAAAAACGTCAGACTATTATTCACTCACGCAAGAAGACTTCCAGACAGCGAAGCGAAGTGGATCTTACCTGAAAACAGAGAGAAAATAGTTATTAAATACATATTTATTATCGATCCTTTTTTCCTAGATCTTTAATGTACTGAAATTCACACCGACATTTCACCCGAAAGTAAATGCAACGCTTCACATTTACTATACACATATTTTATGAATACATCACGTAAAACACTTTGAAATTTCATTTAAAATTATAACGAGACGTGATTATCATTCGATAACGAATCAGAGAGTATACGCGAAAGCAATTTTTATGTAAATTCACAGATTACAACAGCGTAATTACGACGGTCGTGTTTGGCGACATTAATGAGACTTTGAAATATTTCGCGCTAATAAATCATTAAAATGTTGCTTTAAAAAATTATTCGAAATATTCGAAAATTTCTGCGATATTCTGTGAATGAGTTAAAAGACACTTTGTCGATTTATCTTTTTATTTCGTTTTACTGTATTAGTTATCGGATTAAGGGATCAGGACAGTGTGAAATTTTCAAAGGATCGATTTTTTTTCTGTTTTTGTTTTAAATAGTAGTCTTAGAAATAAGATACAACAGATCCTAGCCTCTAAAACGACTTATTTTGGGATATAATAATAAATCCGCGAATACAGAATAATTGAATTTGTATCACTGTTTACAACTTTAAGCAATATTATAAAGTGTAAATCCTGTGATTCAAATATTACTTTTGGCGAATCGAATATCAGGGGACTTGGATTGAATTTAATTGTGAATTGTAAGAACTGTGAACTACGATATATAAGTAAAAAAAAGTAAATAAAAGATACATATAAAAAATGACGTTCTGAAACTTTAAACGCGTTTTTCTCGAAACTAGGTTTTTAGGAACGGCGTGCAAGATATCTCGGAATGCAACCAACCGATTACTGTGAAATTTGGTACGTATCTTTAGTGTAACATTTACTAGGGACTGACGACCGAACATTTTTGAATTTTTAACAATTTCGAGAAATTAACAAAATAAACAAAAAACGTAGAAAATTTTAGAAATTTTTGGCAAATTCGATACATCAGAAACAAATAGCTGCTATTTTCATAATTTTCACAAAAAATGAAAATGTTGGATCGTCAATTCCTAGAGAATATTGTTTACATTTGAACTTTTTTCTGCCTTTCTTGTTGCAGCTAATCCTGTTTGACTGGAACCATGTTACACCGATAGGCAATGTAAAAAAAAAAGTTAAAAAGTTAAACAAGAGCCCTCTTTTCTTCTCTTTTAATATTGCTGCTTATAGTTCATAATGTATTAAAATAAACGACAAACTCTCGTGTCAATCAAATATGTATCTTTTTTTTACTAGCCCCCCAAAGTATTCGTAATTTTCAGGCCCGTCAAACTGTCCTGCCCCCTTCAATCGTAGTGCATATTCGGAAGGTGAAACAGGGCAGCAAACGACAAGCGGAAGAACTTTGCGGAAATCGCGAAGGTAAGCTGCAAGAGAGATGGAATGCGGAAAGGCCTAGAATCCAACGACCTACGTACTCGATCGCGAGCTACTCGATCCCATTCCCAGTCGTACACACGTCGGAACAATGGCTGCCCCCGGGGTTGCCCCTTTTGTCGCGCAATTCCACCAGGGCAGAAATGTCATTTCTTTCTTCAACGCGGGGGCCGGCTGCGCATTGTGGCCGCCGTGAATCGGTAACAAAAGCCGTTGTCAAAGTGCTGTTCGGCATGCGAACAAGAAATTATTACGTCGCGATGGAGCGGCGCTCGTTCGTGAAAGCAAGAAATAACGAGCTGCACACTCTAATTACTGCCGCATCGATAGAGAGAGAGAGAAAGAGAGAGAGAGAGAGAGAGAGAGAGAGGGAAAGATAGAGGAAACTTTCTTTCGTTTAATTCTGGTGACGGTGGTGGCGTGGTTGCGCGCGAGCGAGCGTTCGGCTTGAAACCGGCCGAGTATTTCCACTCTGTAATAAGGTCGACGGATATTTCGTTGACAATAAGCTGGCGAGCAATAAATGGCGAGATAGCGATGAATTGAATACGTTTTCGGGGTAAAGAGTCAAGAGGAATCGCGCAGGCCGTGGACTAAATCAAAGAACTGGGGCAAACTGCGGCCGCTCGATGGCAGAAAAAGGGAAAGGGAGAGAAAGAGAGGGAGAGAGAGAAAGGAAAAGAAGGATCTTTCGATTAGTCGATTCAATTAGAAACTGTATTTGTCGCCAACTTGCTGCTTCCATCACTCCACTCTTTCTCTCTCTCTCTCTCTCTCTCTCTCTCTCTGTGTCTCTCTCTCTCACACACATACACACAGTCTCTTCTGTTATTTGTGAAATATTCTGATTGTGAACTGGAAGAACGATACGTGCGTCCTGAATATCGATATTCGAGTTATTTGCCGAGCTAATCCCGCTGAATTAATTTATTGCAATTTGACGAAAAATTACGTGCAACATTTTCGCTGTGTGCAAGAGGATTCGTTTCCCGTGCAGGCCACGTTTCTCGTTTCTTTATTGTTTTTTAATAAATACAATCGTGCCTCGTGAAACGCCCGAGTGAGACTCGAGTGTTTAAGTGAATTTTTTTTTACGAGACGGGAGAAACAGTGCTGTGTCTTCAACATCATTCATTTAATGTTCATGTAACGTTTGAAGAAAGTACAATCGTGGCTCGTTAGAGTATTTATTGTTAGACAAATTTTTCACGATTACGAGATCAGTGCTGTTTTTTTTTAATATTATTCATTTATAACATGTAATATTTCAAGAAAAGACGAGACAATGAAAAAGAAACGAGAAACTGTACTGTCTGAACCTTCTATCCCTATGACGTCAATTCACGTGGATTCACAGTCGTAAAATTAAGAAAACGATTGACGTTTGGTCGATTTATACTTTATATGTGTAATCGGATCGATCGATGTTCGACTTGAGTTCTGATTCAAAATTTTATCGCGCCAATAGTAAGACAGACATAAGATGGCGAAAAAATTAACGTCGGAACGTAATAATTTCAAGGATCAAGCTGTGCCATCGTAACAACTTAAATCGCAGGATCCATTCTCCCTTCGAGTTACAAGATCGATTACGAATGCCACGAGGCGTCAGGATGTTAGCACGCGTCATAAATTACCACGAATTCCAGCCGGATTACCTTAAACTGTACCGATAACCGGCAAACGAAAGGAAGGATGTACGCGGCCCGGTGGAAAAATGGAGTACTAAAGCAGAATAATGGCGCGTCCGTGAAATATTGCAAAAGCGGTTTAATGTATCATCTTCGCGGTATCAGCGTGGCCCGGAGGCTGAACACCGACAATCGTAAATTCTATTTTCATTATATATCGTCGGTTTCGGCAATCCTCGAACTTTGGTTTATTCGTCGAACTTTGGCCCACCTTCTGGCTCTACGATTTTTAAAATCCGAGCAAGCGTGGATCGCCTTTGTCAAGGACACTCACGTGTAAAAGAAAAAGAAAAGTCGGTGGTACATAAAACTAATATCGAAGGAAAAGCATATGCAAAAGAATAAATTTTCTAGGAACTTCAAGATCCTTAAAAAGAATAAAAATGCTGCCTGAAGACTCTGTAAACGGCACTCGGAAGCAAAGACAGAAGTGAATTCAATTTCTGGCGAGCTATCTTAACGTCACGCGTGAATAATTTTGACGCGCGAAAATTACGAAGCTGCGACGCGTCCGCGTGAAATAAAATTACGCCAATATGGGAAACGTAAATCTACGATGAAATATCGGTAAACGTATATCGGCGAATGCAAATAGAACGGGCGCGCTAGCTATTGGCAGACTTGTCAATGTCCAACAAATTTATATCAGCGAGCAACTAACGCCGTGACGCGAACGAACTCGTAAATTAACGAACATGATCATGTGTGTAGCTTCTTGAAATTCACGGGACTTTGCTACCGGCATATTAATTCGTTCCGATTGTTTTGTCGCGATTAATTCGAGTGACTGTCGAGAATGGGAATAAATTGGATCGGTTCATTACTGATGTAACGGCGATACGTGTCACATTCACATTCGTGTGATAATTAATGTAACGAGTATTGTTAGTATTGTTAGTATTGTATTTTTCCCTCGTCAGTGTTCTCAGAAAAGAGAAGTTTCGAAAATTTTGCACGCCCACGTTCGAATTAGATGTTGATTAGACGGTAACGAGCGTAACGAAATTCACGAAACGCGGTTCAAAGTTCAAAGTTCGGTAGCAATACTTTTTCTTCGATTTTTTTAAATTTTGATCTGCAAAACCTGTACATACGTGTACCTATGTATTTAATTGAAATGATTGTCCCGTGATTCGACGCACTTTCTTCCAACGATCGATCGACTTCGTTGTTCCGAATTTGCAACAATTATCGATGACAGAATTAAAGAATTCGTAAGAACGGAATCGTTACAGTTTCTTTGTTCCTGAAGTAATTTTATGCATTGAAACGTGCCCTCTGGCTGGACCAGTGAATGCAGAATGGTCGCTGACCTTCTTCAGGTGCTAAATTTATAATTCCAGAAACTTTCATGGCACTTTACCAAATTTAAACTCCGTACAAGAGAATCACCTGAATATTCTGATCATTCGCGAGGGTTGATAACGAGATTCTAACGAACACGGAAGGTTTATTGTATCGCACTTTGGCATATTTAAATCTCGTTGAAACTGAATGCAAAAATCACAATGCAGTTCAATAACAAGCAAGACGAAATGTAAACTTAGCTGAATGATATTTTCTACAGATCGATCTCATAAAAATAATTGAAGAAAATTTGTCAAAACATTATAATGATCTTTTTCAACAAAAGAAAAGAAAAAGATACGAAAAGAATTCGGTTGTCGATGAGCCAAAAATTTCTCGCTAAATTTCAAGCTTCATTTGTACCATTATTCGTGTACTATATATATCTTAACGTTTTCAAATTTTGCGAAAATGCGTAGAAATCCGCAATCTAAGTAAGACAAATTCACAATTCTTCACGTGTATTATAATCTAATAAATTATAATAAATATTATAATCTAATAATAATATTTATTATAATTGTATGATCTAATATATAACAAATATTATAATCTAATAAAATAAATAAGTTATAATGAATTTCTTGAACAAAGAGAAAAAGGACACGGAAATTGGATTATCGATGAACCAATAGTTTCTAGTTACATTTCGAGCTCCCGACCTAAATTTTGCACGAATGTATAAAAATTCGCCATCTAAATAAGATTAAAATTTAAAGAGGAAATTCAAGAGGACTCAATAATTTTCCACGCGTGTCAATCTAAAAATAAGCAAAGAAGGTGGGACATTGTCGAAATATCACGATGATTCTTTCGCATGGACAACTCGAGCTTTGTTCGAAATTTCTATACACTTTAACGTCTTTAAATTTTGCACGAATGTATAAAAACCTTTCATAAATAAGGTAATAAATAAGATTAAAGTTTAAAGAGGAAATTCGAGCCTCGACTATACAATTTTCCACGCGTGTCAATCTAATAAACATCAGCAAGGGAGGAGGGACACTGTCGAAATATCACGATGATTCTTTCGCATGAACAACTCGAGCTTTGTTCGAAATTTCTATACACTTTAACGTCTTTAAATTTTGCACGAATGTATAAAAACCTTCCATAAATAAGGTAATAAATAAGATTAAAGTTTAAAGAGGAAATTCGAGCCTCGACTATACAATTTTCCACGCGTGTCAATCTAATAAACATCAGCAAGGGAGGAGGGACACTGTTGAAATATCACGATGATTCTTTTGCGCGGACAAAGGGAAAAGGGACACGGAAATCCGGTTATCGATACGCCAATAGTTTCTCGCACGAACGGTCGACAGTCGGCCGCAGATACTCTTTGACTGGAAATAAGGGCATCTCGAAGCACGCATATTGATGCTCGTAAGTACAATGTATCTCGCGCTCTCATCCCTCGCGATATGAATAATGCATAGGCATGACTCTTACACCGCGTCGAAGTGACGCGAACGAACTTCGAACCCGTCCCCGCTCGTCGCTGGGCTTCCGTTTCAGATATTTCAAGCAACGGGGCAAGCCAGCCCCGATGCACCGCTGTTGCAAACGTCAAACGTAACAATAAGGAGCTAAGCGATCGTCCTTCGGTGCCTGAAAGTAATCTCTTGAACACGGCAGAAAATTTAAAGAGAAATTTAAAGAGAAATTTAAAGAGAGCCAGCAAGAACCTGCGAGAAGTTTCCAGAAGCTTTTAACTAGACTGAACTTGACTTCTCCACGATCGTAAGGAACTTCTTGGATCATCGAACTTTGAAGAAAAATATGACGTTAGAGAACGAGTGAATTTCAACGCGGAATTCTTTTTTCGGAGGGGAGGGGAGGGGGGGGGGGAATAATTTTCAAGTGGAATCACTTTCCAAGTAGTTTGTTAACGAGTCCGAGAAAGTTTCGCGCGGTGTCTCGAACGTTGTTAAGCGTGAATGCATCGAGCCTCGAGAGCCTCGAGAGTCGATTTTTATCTTACCTTCAGCCGATAGATAGTCGGTCAGTGTGGCTTTCAAGAATTTCGATTTCACGCGATTTTCGCGAGGATTCAATGTTCATCTATGGTGAATGCGAAAAAGCACCTCTTGCAAACTAACGAACTTGAACTCGAAGCCATTCAAACGCTTAAATCCAACTTCCGAAGGAGCAGCTTTAAATCATCTCTCGACGATTCATCTCCCTTCATTGAACTCACTTCACCTTTCCAAAAATCAATGTTACACCGCCTTACGATATAACAATAACGAGATGTAATTCTTTTTTGCTATAATTTTTTAAATTATAATCTTTAATAATTCTTTGCCTTTGATAAAAATTTTTTTATCAAAATGAATAACGAAAAGAATTGGAATTTGTGTGGAGAATAACTAAGTGAAAAATGGTACTTGAAAAAGAAAAAAGAATGTAAGAACAAAGAAATGTGATTATCTTGTTTTGAAAACTAACGTTTCGAAAAATAACAGGATCAGAATTTATGTTGAAAATTACACTGATCGATAGGAACAAAGGTCGATTGTGAGAATGGTATTTTTAAACGTAACCTAACTGGTCAATGCATTGTGTTACCAGGGCCGCGATAAAATTGTTTTATCAAAAAAAAAAAAAAAAAAAAAAAGAAAAATCCGTTTCGAGAGAACGATAGGCTTGGGAATTCGTTTACGTTCGAAAATTGCGCTGATCGATATGGGAGAAGGTTGATCGAGAGAATGGTAGTTTCGAAATCACTCTTTTCATAATTGAAAGCAATTTCAGTGATGAAACGCCGTTTCAATGAATTCTGAATCTTTTAAATTTGATTCCCCTTGTTTTCTATTTATTTTTTTTTTCCACATTTTTGCTCGGCTTTAGTTGAATCGAGCACGGTTTCTGTTGTCAACCGGTTTTGTCCTTTGTTTCTAAAAAAAAAAAGACAAAAAATAGGAAGAAAGTAAATAAAAGAGTGACGTTGAACATTTATCTGGAGATGCTATGAAAATAGTATTTGCAATTTAAATCGGATAAGAACGGGGAATATATGTAAGCAAGATGGCTGCAAGACGATTCTGACGACAATTGTGTGCTACTTGTGTTATTAAAGTACAAGAGGTAGTTTTATACGTGTGTAATACGTATTTGTGCGTGTGAAGACCGTACAATCAGATTTGTAGAGTTCACGGGCGACGAAAGGATTAAAGAACACTATAAAACATTCCATTCTTTAATGTTTATCGCGTAGGTGAGGAAACATTCGAAATAAAGATGATAAAATGTGACAAAATTGTACCTTCTTGTTCGTGTTTCGTTTCTGAGAAATTAATACCTCTCCACTCGATGAAAACGATCGTTTCTTACTCGTATTATCGCACAGAAAGAATTTGAATCTATTTTTTAAATCGTTCTGTCGTCACGATGAAACATTTCTTTCGGCTTCCTAATTGGTGTGAATAGATTAGGAAGAGTTGCAAACAGCTTAAAAATTTAGAAGTGGGTCAATGAACAAATTCTCGCGCATTTTTAAAGCTCTTGCTAATCTTACTAAGCTCGATCTCATACTTTATGTACGTAATTCATTGTGCGCTGCATAATCTAGTTATGCTTGCATAATCTAGTCTAATTCGTTTTAACTAGTGTAACATTTAAATTAGAATTAAGAACAATATTGCAGATGACACATGATTGTAATACATGTGACATTCGTTCCATTGTAACATTGTACTAATTTTTCAAATACATTTAACATAAATATATCTATTCATAAAGAAGAATTTCGTTAGTATAATTAGACACTATGTATATTATTTAGTTAGTATACTATTACTGTGTATTGTATATTATATATTTTCAACTACATACAGTATTTTTGTATCACTCGGTTTATTACAATTTCACACCTTTGATTTCACATATTTAATATACTTCTGTTTCAAATAACAATTTCTTCCACAACATATACATTACTGTATATATTAAAATTTACATCGAATATTGTACATTTGCATCTATACTCTATGTGTATGTATAATATTTCCTTATCACCGAGTTTATTAAAATTTCATATCTTTGATTTCACATGTTCAACATACTCTTTTTCCAAAACAAGAATTTCCTACGTATATATATATATATATATATACACACACACACACACATATATATATATTAAAATTTTCGTACATAGAATATCTATATCTACGAGTTTATTAAAATTTTGCACGTAATATACTCTTATCCTTAAACGAGAGTTTCTCCCGCCGGTACACGTGATCGTATATTAAAATTCTATATTACAATTTACATACATATTCCAGTGCAACTCCTCCGCGCACCCTCCCCCCTTTCGTGCGCCACGAGAACCGTGTAAAATCGTGTTTTTTCGCAACTTCAAAGGCAAAGGGCCGCGATATTGGAGAGCATAAATTGACGAGTAGATAATAGGGGCAGACGATCATGAACAGGCGATGTATATACAGTGTACGCTTTTCAAACGACTACTCGACGTTATACGAATGGTAAATAGTTGAAACGTATACTTTTTCCCAGCGTCGGGACTAAATTGCAAAGTAGAGAAGCTGGATGATAGGATACGGGAGGTGTGTTCGACCCCGGATTCTCAGCGAGGCAGTTTCTTCCTTTTTTCCTTTTTTATTTTTATTTTTTTTTTCTCTCCACGTATCCCGTGCCTTGCATTTAATAATACGACGAATATGATTCCAAACTTTCTCTCGCTCGTTTTCCACAGCGGACTCACTCAAAGTTGCTCACGCCAGCCAATCAGATTTTGGGAAGTTGTCGGCCAAAAGTAGTATAGTAATCTTGTCTCATTAGTGTTCCGTGAATTGTACGTGAATTGCTCGTAATTCGAATCTGTGCAGTCCACTTGAGAACACGTAATATTATTTCTAATATTACGAAGGTATTTCTGAAATGTTTCGTTTGACGAACTCTCATTAACGAGACACTATATTATGTCAGTGTATTGTAAAATATACTGACATTTTTCTATCTTTTTTTTTTTAGTAATTAGTTTTAGTAATTTTTTACTAGTTTTCGTAGGATTTAGTAATGAGTTTTTTTTTAGCATCTAGTTTTAACTGTTCTGAGTAATTTAGTAGAATCGATGTTGCATGAAAATTTAAGATAAATCTGATATTTAGAATTGAAGATGCACTGATGTTTTTTTGAGTAATTTAATAAAATTGATACTGTGCAAAAGTTTAAGATAAATCTACGTATATATAGGTACGTGTAAGAATTATGATATATTTAATACTGCATGTTTTGTAGAGATCATAAAAGTATTAACAAATTTCAATATATTCAGTGAGACCACTTTTAATACCAATTATATGTTTGAAATAAATATTTTATGAGACGTATTAACTTTCTACTACGTTTTTTGCAATAAACATCAGACCGTTTTCAAATTTTGCTACTCTATTCTAATTACAGTAATCTTGTCTCATCTCAGTGTTCATGAAGAAATTTTCACAATACCTATGTAGATCCATAAAAATTTTCTATAATATTCTACAAATGATCGTAGATTATTACATGATTAAATGGTATATTTGACTATCGCAGTTTAAATAAACAATACAACGTACATTTCGCTTTTGTTGAAATTTTAATTACAAGTGTTTGATTGGAATTATTAATCATTATTATTGTTATTAATTTTCAGTAAAAATGCAGTTTTCGTACACTAACACAATTCATAACTCGCGAGTGTGTAAAATCCCCTGTCAGACGTACAGATATTTGATGTTATAAAACAGAAGTGTACTAATCAAACGTTTTGAACGAGCATTTTATACTCGTGGAATAAAATATTCGGATATTATTTTCCGAATTCCAAAGCTACTAATTTTTCATGCGTATATATTCTTTAATATAGAAGTTTCTGGCGGGACACAGTTGCGCAACAAACAGTCGCCTGGAAATCAGCAATCAACGGGCAATTTCATGGGGATTACGCTTCGATAATGACTGATCTAGATTCATCCAGATCGAAAATTAAGATTCCTCGTTCTCCCAACAGGACGAAAGATAGAGCTCGTAAAAATTCTATTTACATATTTATTGGACAGATTCTGTCCCATGCTATGAATCTGAAATTCCTCGGCCGCTGATAAGGAACAGCGTAGACGCCTGGATGGCACCGATCCTGAAACCGCGCGCAATTCAAATTTACGCAGAAACTTGGAAACTATCGCGTAGAAATAGTAGCGTGCACTTTGCTAATAATTGGCAAAGTCGCTGTGGAAAATAACGTTCTTATTGTTGGTAATTTAATATTAATAATATAAAATAATATATTAGGTAATAATGTTAATATTAATATTCAAAATATTCGTATCATATTAATATTAATATTAATATTCGTAAAGTTGATATTCGATCAATGGTTTAAAAACTAAGTATTTTTTTTATTACCTAATATTAATGTTAATATTCAAAATATTCGTATCATATTAATATTAATATGTAATTCGTAAAGTTGACATTCGATCAATGGTTTAAAACTAAGTATTTTTCTTATTACCTAATATTAATATTAATATTCGTAAAGTTGACATTCGATCAATGGTATTTAAGGTTTTAAAACCAAGTCTCTTTTGTTTAGACAGTTTATAAATATTTTAAAAATTGAATTTGGTTCTAATCATGCACGTACTTTACAAACATTTGTAGAAATTCTGAGAAGTGTAAGATTAAACACATAAATGTATAATATGCAAGTGCAATAATATTCGTAATTATAGGCTAGAAAAGAATTTTCTTTGAGAAAAGAACGTCGCGAGGAGGAGAGGAAGTCATTTCCATTTTATCATAAATTATTATCTAGAATACTGACTTTCACATTGTCTATGAAACTCACAAAGTGTCCGTAAAGTAAATGTTTGAACGAAGATTAAGCAGGAGACATTTTCCGCGTACAGTAACTTCCAAATCAACAGCAAAGCAAACATCACGAATATACCGGTTGCTTCGATCATTAGCGAGAGTGTCTCTCTTTGCCGACTTACGTACGCAACAAACACGCATTAGCAGACAGGATGGCTTCCCCTTGAGACCGCGTTGATTTCCGGCAATCCAGCAGCGCCACTTACAAAGGGACAAAACCTCATAAACGATGGAATCGCGGCCAACGTAGGCGGTAAACCCTCGCGTTCCCGTGGGTGCTTTCATCGTCGATTTCAACGACGCACTCAATTTCTAGAGATCGCGGCGAAGAACATCGGAGCTCCGTCGGGAGTTCCTCGAATTTTCTTCGCACCCGACGTAAAAAAGAGAAGGCTGGGACGTAGGAAGGAAAAAAAAGTTAGGGACGTAGAGCATTGTACAAAGTACTTGTTTCCGTTCACTCGCCAATACAGTGTTTCGATTAAATTTAATTTTTGTCAATTCTTTAACAATTTCTTCTTCTGTCAATTTTTTAACACTGCGACCGCGACAGCCAAGTTACAAGGACTGCAAGGCAACTTTGAAAGGTCAAAGTTGTGGTAAATCATTTTGATTGTTTGAAGAAACTCTGAAGCGTATATTACGGTGGCAGTGGATATTTGAAAGTTTGAGAACTCTAAGACTTTGTGGCGTCAGAGCTGTCAAATTTCTAAATTTTCAAATCCCAAGACGCTGAAACTCTAGGATTTAAAATTTCAGAATTCTCAGTTTTCTGGTTTTCTTCTCGAAATTTTGGAATTCTAGTGTCCTAAAACTTTAAAATCCTAAAATTCTTAAAATTCTAGATTCTAAACATCAAAATTCAATTTTCAAGTTTCAAATTTCTAAATTTTCAAATTCTAGAATCCTAAAATTTTTAAAGTTCTAAATTTCAAAATTCTGAATTTTTATGTTTCAAATTTCCACATTTTTGAATTCTCTAAAACTCAAAGACTCTGAAACTCTAGAATCGTAAAATTCTTAAATTTTTAAATTCTAAACTTCGAAATTCTCAATTTTCAAGTTTCAAATTTCCAAATTTTCAAATTCTAGAATTCTAAAATTCTCAAAGTTCTAAATTTCAAAATTTTGAATTTTGATGTTTCAAATTTCCACATTTTTAAATTCTCTAAAACTCTGAAAGTCTAGAATCTTAAAATTCTTAAATTTCTAAATTCTAAGCTTCGAAATTCTCAATTTTCAAGTTTCAAATTTTCAAATGTTCAATCTCCGAGTCCCCAAAACTCTTAAATCCTAAAGTTCTCAAATTTCTAAATTCTGAACTTCAGAATTTCCCGTACTTCAAGTTTCAAGTCACCAAATTTTCAAATTTCAACACCACAAAACTCTAGAATCGCAAAAATTTCAAATTTCCAAATTCTTAATTGTCAAATCCACGTGTAAGTGACGATTTTCTCTCTAGCTTCCAGCTAGAAGCTTGACGTCATCGTGAGAACGTCATCGCGTACAGTTTCGGACAGAACAAGAGACGAAGGAAGAAGAAACGGCAGTTTCGCACGGCACGGCGCGGCCATCGAGACTCACTGGCTGGCATCGGTGGTCAGGGAATCCAAATAAGAGGCAATGTTCTCCAGCGGTGCCACAAAGGAACAAGGGAAAAGAGCTTTCCACCCTCTTTAATCTTTCTGGCTGGTTAATTACGGGACCGCGGCGTGTTCCACGGCGCGCTCGTATTTTTCGACCGGCCCCTTTGCCTCCAAGGAACAGAAACACACCGCAAACCGGCGCTAAACACGACCGGGGCTAGGCTTCACGGATTTAATGAAATTGACAGAGCTAGAAACCAGCCCGTCTGGAGAACGTTCAATGAAACCTATTGCCACGATGCTTTCCCGATCGATTTCGGCGATCGATGGATTACGCCATGGACGTCGATGAACCTCTAAATTAAGCGCAAATTACGGTATATAAATACGGTTTGTGTCGTGCTTGAGAAAAAAGAGAAAAGTGCGAAAGTATATTGCTAGGGATATTAATTAATTACGAGTTTTGAGGAAAGTGTATGTTTCATATTTAAAAGTACAAGTTTATTCGTACGAATGCTATAATTGACGGTGGATTCAGGGAAAGTATAATGTTCGGTGGTTTGAGAATTTATTATCATGAATTTCAGTTGATTAATTTATTAGATCCCAATTTTTTAGGAGATCTTTTTTGTGAAATATCTATGTTTAATGTAGTTTGTACTTTTTTTTTAGCATTGTTAGAACGTGAATAAAATATATAAAAGAAAAATATGAAAAAAAGCTTTCGAATTGCCATATTTCCGTGAATTAATCCTTATAAAAATCTGCTGATTATGAAAAAAGGAATGAAGACAAAATTTTCAATCGCAAAATGTCCCATCTGGCTGAAATTCATTGTTTGAAAAGAGAGCGAAATATATTTAGAGCTTACGTTCTTACGCCCCGCCGAAGAAGAACGAAGTATTCCATGTAATCCGACTTGTTGCCATGTGTTTCTCATTAGAAATTTCGCTGAAACTATCAACGATGCTGATCCCTGCAGCAGGGAATCTTTTCTTATTTTTTTGAATCTTCATTATTTCTCAGTACTTTGATACATCCAAATGTAAACGTTTGCCATCCAACGATTTAAAGATGGATTCGTTTCAAAGCGTTTCGTGGCCTTAATAAGACCAATGGCGTTTAAAAAATTATCGTGCGTGTCAGACAATAATTTAAATTAAATTAAAAACGTAAATTAAATACCTTGAAAAATCGAAAACAAACTCCTCTGTATTTCTGAATTCTTTTACAAAATTATTGCACTATAATTACTAAGTCAAATTCTCTGATAATGATTCTTTAATTAATCTGAAATCTAAACAATTAGAGTCTCAAATATCTCAAGGGAACCATCGACAGTTAACATTTGAAGCAGTTTCTGCTTCAAACATTGACCGGTAATCGATTCAGTTAGCCTCACGAGTTAGAGTCACGAATCGGCTGAAATATTAACTAACGAATTAAACGGGGGATCACGCAAATTGGTGTACGAAAAGGCATGAAATATCGAATACTCGAAGAGAGAAGTTGATTAAAGATAGTTGCTAATGAGGCAACCGCGCGCTGAAAAGGCCAATACACGTAGCTGACACGTGCTTAATTACTCACTCGTGTCATCGCGGATATTAGAAGAAAAACGTGTCGCACGTTGCACGCGCGTGTGAACACGACTTTAACCTGAAAACGACTCACACTCTATCATTAAGCGTTCCACATCCTGTTTTAACGCTTAGGGGAACGTGATTTCGACCCAAAGCGGACCACGTACATACGTACATTTCTAACGTAACGCGTTACACGTGTGAGAATACGATTCTGGCCCCGGAAAACGACCCACGCGTTTTCAGCAAATGCATCATATCAAAACGAGTTACGTGCCTTTTTCTATTTTTTTTTTTTTTTTTCTTTTTTAATCATGCGTGTCTATTTCACGTTTCTCTTGTCACAAATACGATGACTGTTTTTAAGATGTATGTGTGCGTTCGTGAAAGTGTTCGAATACTTATCATACAAGAAATATATGTATCTGTATTTTATTTTATTTATCATACAAGAATCATATCGTCGTATCATCATATTACGTGTATGTTACATATTCTATGAAAAGGTTTGAAATTTTATTAATATTTCGATATATTGGACAAATTTGAATTAGTATACAATATAAATAACAATCTTAAGCATATGATTCAATTGTATGTTAGAATTAATACGATATAATACGATATAATTTTTATATTCATTTTAAAATTTGTTTCCAATTTGCCCGTCATAATCCTGATCGAAAATTTTTTCGTATAAATACGTACGTAATATATTCGTAATATGCTCCTACAAGTATTTCATGAAAAAAAAAAAATCATCGAAGGATTTATATGGAGAGTTACTTCTGACAGGACGTTTAATTCTAGAAAAATCTACAACACCTTCGGGCTTTGAATTCTTAAATTTTAACTCCCGAAAAAAATCAAATATCTTTCCGAGCTTAACTAACTATTAATCAACACTCAACAGGGTTAACCTTTCGTAACGATCCTCTGAACTGTAGGTTACTTTTATCCGCCACGTTCAAACTTAACACGCGAGCTTAAAAATAGCAGTTCCAATCAAACGAACGATCTCTCTCGATCAACCTCTGAACGAGTCAAGAAAGAACGAAGAGGAAACAATCGATAGAAGAGAATTAAAATTAATCAAAAATCGCATGCATCGTACACAGAAACGGTGGCTTTAAAAAACCGCCAGATCGGGACGACGTATCCCGGTGGCGAAACAGCAACGAACCGCGATGGCGTAACCGGAAGATGGCTCAACCGAGAGTATTTACCAGTCCAAGAAACAAGCGACATCGGGTGGAAAGGTACAAAAGGAGAGAAAAAAGGAAGAGAGGAGAAAAGGAAGACCGAGGTTCGCGAAAGCGACTGAAATAAAGAGCCAGACACGTTTCATTTTTTTCGCCTTATTTTCGCGAAAATGGTGTGTCTTGACTCGCGGGGCTCGCGCAGGATTAATTGCGGCTTTCATTATCGGCGTTCTACTGACAAAGCGAGACAGACGCGCGCGTACACGCACGCAGCGAACGCACACAAAGTGGCAGGTATATATTTCGCGGCGGTAAAATAAGCCGGTGTTTCGAGTCAAAGGCTGCGGTTTGCGGTTCCATGCAAAGGAAAACGAACGCCCGGTTAAACGCTGCTGCCGTTGCTCGTGCCGCCACTCGCGAAAATTTCGCTAATTTGGTTTCGCCATTTTTGAACCGCCGACGGTGGCTATTTCCGCGCTCCACACATTTTTCTGCTGCTCCACGCCACCGTGCCCCTCCGCGTTCCTCATCGCCAGCCTAATCAAACTCGAAACTACACCGGCTTTTCGAAAAATATTTACTACGTTCGGAGGCTGCGGAGATGTTTATGCATCAAACATATGGAACAAACGAAAGCCGGACGGAGAATTGTTCTCTGTTTCTAAACGTTGTAACGAACGCAACGTTTCGGACGTTTTCGCGTGATTTTGCTAGATGGAAGCTGAAATAATACGCACACGCAGATTTCTCTTTTCTACACAAATTTTTCTTTTCTTTTTTTTTTTTTTTTTGTAATTTCTTTTTTTGGAATATTTGAAAGGTCGTAGAATTGTTTCCAATACTTAATCCTTAGAATAGCAACGGACAGATTGTAATTTCAGGATTGTCGATAATTGTATATAATCAAAATACTCTGATTTTTACATCTGCTAAAAACATGTAAATATTTTGCACGTACAAAATGGACGCATTCGCAGAGGAAGATGAAAAAAAAAAAGATTGCATGAAAGAAACAGAATTTCTTCTCATTGTCTCATCACTTATGTGATTTTCTGAATGACACGCGTTTCGTCGCTGAAACGATGTTCATCTCTTATAAAACTTCTAACTTAAAGCTCTATCTATCGGTAGTCGTCGATTGCTTTTTGAAAATTATGAAACAAAAATCGCGCGAATAGAAAACAACGGTACAGAAACGGAAATCCTCCCTCCGGAAAAATTTTTATAGTATCCATTTCAGCGCGTATAGATCCAAAGAATACAACAAAATTAGAAAGGGATCAAAACGAGCAATAATAAAAAAAAATATATATATATATCGTCCTATCGTCGCTGAAATTCCGACGATATTCGATTTCGTTGCTCGTAGGTGATATATATATATCTAATATAATCGTGCGTATTGGAAAATGGAGATACGAGTTGATTGGTAAATTCGACGCGTGTGGCGAATATTTTCCTTCCTTTCTTTTTTTTTTATGGCGAAATACATCTAGAGCTTAAATTGCATCCGTTGTTTCGGAATGTGAAATACGTTTCGCTTTTTCGAGTTACAGTATACGCGGGAATATCATTTGAATCGGGCGGGTAATTAGTTATCGATTTTCATTTGCAACTGATAAATAGAATTATCCGCGAAATTGTGTTATAAATCTGGTTATAAAATATTTTGGGCATTCGCGCGGGTAGCAATTAGATGAAAATTGCGACGAAATGAAGAATGATTTGATCGTCGAAAATTTATAAACTGATGTAATATCGTTTTTTTTTTTTTTTTTTTTCAATTGATTTGTAAAATATTTAGCGCCTTTTAACGTTTCTGAATGCAGATTTGATGTCTGTACTTGACTGAAAAGTAAAGGTGTGCGAGAACCCGAAATAACATGAAATTTCTTTTGGATCGGGACGGGTACCCGAAAATTTCGAGATTCGCGAATTTATCGGGATTCTCGAAAGAATCGGGATTCGGGAAAGGACTGGTAACAAGAATAAATAATTCGTTAAAGCCCACGCCTTCAACTATATCGAAAGGTAGCAGATTTAGAACCATCATTCGAGCAATTCCTACTGTTAAATCTTTTGGTTTAACAATCTTCCGCGTATCATTTTGTACATGCGACAAATTTTATATCGATTCAGTTTCTTTTCTAGTATATCTACTAATGTCTAAATGCATATGCTTCAAATGGCGTAATAAACCAGTAGTATTTGCATACCTAGTTTTAAATTCATGGTGACGATGCGTGCATTCCGCCTTTGTATCATCTTTTTCTTGAAAATGTTGCCAAACAGAGCTTCTCTTTACCTTCTTCCTTTGCANTTTTGAAATATACGTCTGATCTTCTCGAATGTCTCAGCGATACTGCTCAACAGCGTACATAATGTCCAAGTACTAAGCGCGTAGTCACACGTTTATATACATCAGGTCACACGATTCTTAGAATCCGTGTTTCCAATAACTTTAGTGGCAGAAGAAATTGAACTGTGTATTTACATATTTTACTACTAGGCTACTATACAGCATTGTAGAGTAGTTCGAGAAACGGTAGCCGGGTTTTCGAAATTTTCAGGAATCTTGACTTTTTTGGGAAACCCGATTCCTTCCGTAATCTCGAAATTTTCGGGAATCCGACTAGTCCTGACCATCGGGTTTTCCCGATATTTTCGGATTCTCGCACACCCCTACTAAAAAAGCAATGTGCAATTCCTTAATCTACAATATCAAATTTTCAGACTCGAGATACTATTCAGAGTCACAAAAATTTTAGAAATTCAATTTTACCAATTTTACCTCTCTAAAGTTTTCAAACTCGAGATTTTTAATGCAAGTTTCAAATTTACAAATTACCTACTCGGAGGAAGATGAATTTCACTTACGCTCGCATCCTAACTATCCAAACTTTTCTATCGTCCTTTTAATAAAAATTCAAACGTTGCGCAACATTTGGAATTCGCACTTTGAATCCGTATTTCCATTCATAATTGCAAGTTTGCAAAGCGCAACAACAAACTTCGAGTAATATCGATTATTAAATATTACATATCGAAATTAATTATCTTTAAATGTAAAACCTCGTACATATAGTAGATCAAGAAAATATTATAGGTTAATATTATAGGAAAATATTATAAAGGAAAATATTATAGGAAAATATTATAAATACGTTCAGTTTTCTTGCAACATCTCTGTGAAAACAAATGATACATTAACAAAATCTTTATCCATAAATGGTTTACCGCATACAAAAGTAACGCGCTCAGTAGTAATTTCCGAATAACGAGTTATACAATAATATAGAAATTCGAGAATCAAAGAGTTATTGATATGTGACGAATTTATTTCTGCAGCTTTATCATTTTGTTTGAACAAAGTATAAAAGAAATTCCAATGTTAGCCAATGTTACTAAATTTCCACAGGATATTTTACAATTTTTCTAACATTCAATATTCCGCCATTAAATGCAGACTGAGCACTGGAATTACAAACGTGTCAATACCTTTTTGACTCTCGAGTATTTATATTATTACTCATCAATGGAAATTGCCATTATGCACACTGCTTTTTGTACAAGCAATGTCACATTAACGTGTCATTAACGTTTCCACAAAGATGTCGTCAATAAGCAAAGAAAGTGCCAAAGTTCCGATACTTTTCGTGTACGCGTGACGCGCATGAGGAAGCTCGTTCGTTAGGACGGAAAGATCGCGTAACGAGAACTGATTCTTCGTAGTCCTCGAGGCGCGTTCATTGACCAGAAGGAAGGAAAAATCAAGGGAAATGATGATCAGCTTGATTCGCGGATCAGCTCGCTTTAAGGCTTAACGAGCGGCTGTGCGGCGAACGTGGATCCCCTCGTGGATCAAAAACTCGTCGACGATTTCCTTCGTGGCGAGGCCTGCCTTCGGTGAGAGAAATTTCATTTCCAGAAAATCGTCCAGCGTTCCGTATTTTTTAATTCTCTTTTTTTTTTTTGCATCGCGATCAAGAAATCACGAGTACACGTGGCTGTGGCGAAAATGGCCTTCGAAAACCCTTCGACTCTCTTTCAAGCATTTACCAGCGGAGGAAGGAACGCGAGGCACTTCCTTTTCTTTCTGCTTCTCCGATGGCTCGAGGATTTGTGCCGCTCGACGAGACCGAAGGTGTAATTTCTAAACACTTCCAACTGTTTCTTTGTCGTTCCCTGTGTCACCGGGATTGCAAGTTCAGGCGAAATAAAACAAATCTTAGATCTGATTTCTTAAGCTTGGCCCCCTCGACATTCGACGAATAGGAATATCCCATGCGATGAGGTACGAAATTTGAAAAATTCTTTGAACGAGATTTTTGTCTCTGACAGATTTATCAGTGATATTATTAGATGTTTTCTTAAGTTAGAACATCGTCTAGAATATCGTGTCATGAGAACAATGCACTTTTCTTTTTTTTATAGCGCGGTATATTGTATATGACATGTACGAAATTTAAAAAAATAACACTTCGACGTAAATAGACCTTCATCCACGTGCTTTGCAAAATTGAAAAATTCACGGAGAGTTATTGCAATTATTCTGATGAGTACGCGTGTTCGCGAAATTACGTATTGATCGTTTCAATCGCTCTGGTAGTTTCGATGTCAAGAATGATCACAGATTGAAATTTATAAAAAGTTAATTTTCTAGACACAATCAACCAATGTTTCGTCTCACGCCTTTCTACGATTAATCATTAAATTTCATTGAAAAGTAAACTATGTTAAACATCGAGAGACACATGAGAACGATAAAAAACTTACAATTTTTTAGACACAACCAATTAATGGTTTGTCTCCTGCTACGTCTCCTTTCTTATTAATCATTAAATATCATTGAAAAATAAAAATGCACTAACACTAAAACTACCAATTTACAACTTTTGTTAGAAATTTTATAGACACGAAATAATGTATTTTAAAAAATTTAAATGATTTTTTGACAAACGTGTAAATAAAAGCTTGTATGATTCATTGTATCATAAAGCTTTTCCATTTTTTTTTTTTTTTTTTTTGCTTTAATGGAAATTTCATGCTCTCGTCGTCGGTAGTTCGAATGTTAAACATTGGCGAGCGATTTCAAGCATTTAACGATAAAAATTGTGTAAAAAAGAAAACGTTAAAATTAATTTTCTAGACACAATCAATCAACGTTTTATCCCACGCTTACGCAACCGTTAAATTTTATTGAAAATTAAACATAAACGGACACTTGAGAACGACATAGATGTTCAAAAAAGTTTTTCCAACCTTCGAACAATTCGTCGCCAACCGGAGATTCGTGCAAAAGCATCTTGCAGTGCTGAAAGAATTCGCGTCATTTTCATTCTTTGCACGCTGCTTGCTACCTGTTAAAGCATCAGCGCGCCGAGTGCCAAGTCAGAGAGAGTCTTTGTCCCACGAACAGCCGACAGGCCTGTTCGCGACATAATACTTTATCATGGGCGAATTTCACGTGAACCAACGCAACGGCCGAATGCAGAATTCTGCGACGACCGCGTAAAAAAAAAAAAAAAAAGAAAAAAGAAAAAAAAAGAAACGCTAGCCCATTAAAAATGCTCCGCCGCGTCGGGCGAACTTGTGGCTCGATCCTTTGAACACTGTAGCTTTCGTTCCCCGTTTCAAGTACTTTCGCGTAATTTCCAACGCGGCGAAAATTAACTTTTCAACAAAATTCTGGAAACATGCTCGAAAATGTTGTCTTCTCGAATGTAAAATCTGGCTCAAAAGATTTCATTGTTTGTAATGGAAAGAACGGTGAAATGTAAACGGCGTGAGGTTTTTTCTGATATTGAAAGGATCCGAGTTAGCTGTTGCACTTTGATAACTATCATTATTAATATTCCTTTAGTTGAAGAATAATCGTTTTATAATTAGTCGTATGTTTTGTGACTAGAAATATTGGATCAATTTGGGTTCTTAATGTAGGACTACATCAGTTGCGAATTATTGAGTTGTTCTACTTATTTATCAAAGATGTTTTTAAAATAGACATAAAATCAAAGTAACCTAAGTCATCACAATAACATAAGTATAATATACCTCGATATTATAATGAAGAAAGATCAATTAAGATAACTGCATAACTCTGTTATATACCTGAGGTTTAATTATATTAAAAATTATAGCGAAAGTTCGTACTACCAGCACACTAAAGAAATTCCCGCACAAAAGTTTCTATAAATTTCACTATAATTTTTCAAACGAAAACCTTAGATATTGGCTGAACAACTAGGTGTTTTTACTATTTTAAAAGTTAAACAAACAGTCGCAACTGAAATGGAAACTCGAGAGCAACGACATTCGTCAGCGATGCAAATTAAAATCTACAAATTTATTAATTACTAGAATTACTTAATTCCTTTTAATCTTCTTTCGGTAGAAATCTACAAATTTATTAATTACTGGAATTACTTAATTCCTTTAAATCTTCTTTTGCTTCATTTGTACGATATAGATACGTTTTCGTTGCGCGAGAACCATAGAAAAATTCGAAAGAACAACGTAGTGGAGCGTGTTTTTCTTTTGACACCCACGTTTTCCTATGGGAGAGGGGAGATAACAAGAATTTTTTAGGGCAAACGACGTTCCACCCGGACTCCTCCAACGGGAATTTGATTGATCGCGAATTTCTCGTCCGACGATCGACCGCTAATTGACAGAGTGCCACCAAGTGATCGAAGTTTGACATTGTCCTCTGCATAATAAAAGAACTTGGCGGAAAATTCGTATCGACTGGCTGTTTGACAGCTGTCGTTATCTGCAACAATTCACCCGCCGTCTATTTTCGATAAATCGTCGAGATTCGAGAATGCCATTAATCATTGACTTTTTGAAAAGCGAGTCGCACGCAACGAACGAAGTTCGCAATTAGACGCAGCCTTGGATCATTAAACAAACAAGTTGTTGTCGCTATATTCAAACGAAAATCTAAATCGCACGAAACGAGAGAGATTTGAATTTGATACGAAGATGATGGTTAAATTTCACGATTACGAAACCGATTGTTCTAGTAAATTGTAATTAGAGTTATAAAATTTTATCATCCTGAAAGATTTCTTATCTTGACAATTAGTACATTTAATCGTGGAAACTGTAAAGAAATCAAAGGGAAGGGAACTTTTGTTACGTACGAACGGAAATGATAAAAAAATGTATGTCAAATAAAAAAAGATACATCATTTGTTAATTAAATATTATAGCCAATAAAACTCATATTCTTTATCAACTCGTCCAAAAATGATCCATCATCCAAGAAGAAATTTGCACCTTGAAACTTTCGCTAAATAATCCTTTCTTGCTTGAATATAAGATTGTTGCACTCCAATTTTCCTTTCTTCCGTTGCTTCATCTTCATTTTCTCGCGATAGTTGCGCATCGGGCGCGTTGCCTTCCGTAAAGCGGAACGCATTGAAAATTTTATGGCGAGAAACGAAGAAAATGGCCAGTCACCGCTGTCCTCGCTTAATCCACCCCTTTCATTCGTATTTTTTTTCCCCCCCGAGGGGAAGAAAAAACATGCTCCCAAGCTTCTTTCCTGCGGCTGTTGAGAACTCTCGACTTTATTGTTAAAACTCGAACCACTACCGCTGAATCATCGAGAAATCGTCTATTCCATCCGTACAATTCCTTTGATTATACTGCAGCATTTGCGCATGAATTACCAACGTCGGAGTCGTGAAACTATCATTAACATTGTATCGCGAAAATTTCGTTTTGCATCTTGTGCACTTTGCGATTCAGTTGAAAATTCGATGAAAAATTCGAGAATTTATTTAATCTAGAATTGTCTCCTATAATGGTCCAATAATGATGATACAGTACAAGTTTTCCACTAAATATTCTCTGCCATATTGGTAACAGTAATTTATTCTGAGATATATATAATTTATTAATTATAATATTGATATTATTATTATTAATATTAATACGTTGCAAACACAAGTGTTTGTAATTTCCAATATATCATATTAATCTCTGTTAAAAATCTCTTCAGGGTGAAAGAACCTGCTCTTATTAAAATATGGGATCTTCATCAGTCTTTCCTGTTTCTCAATTCGAAGAACAAAATCCCTCAAAAATTCGGAAACGGATCTAATCAAGAATTTTTACGTCTTCTAATGGATCGATAATACTAGAATTAAAACTGATATAGTATAAGTTCTCTATTAAAAAATACTCTCCATCTGAGAGTTATATATTCTGAGAATTATATATTATGTTCACATTACTGCGTGTAGTAAACATAAGTGTTCATAATTTTCGATATATTTATATATATTGAAAATATTGATTATATATATTTATATATTATATATATATAATATATATTTATTAAATATATATTAAATACATATTATATATATTTATACATTATATATATATTTATTATATTTATATATATTGTGTACTTTAACAAATTAGTCTTCAGTGTGAAATAACACGTCCTAATTAAAAAACATAGGATCCTTTGTGCTACGTAAGATCTCTTCGCGTCTTTCGAATCTTTTCTGTTTCTTTCTTAATTCAAAGTACAGAGTCTCTCGGTTCCCACCGAGTGCGTACAAATATCCGTAAATGGCCCTATTTGAAATGCATTGGTCGTCACCGAGGCGACCACGAGAACGCTGTTTGCCCTGTCAACTGAAGGATAATGGATCGGGGGCCGTTGAGTGGAGAGCTGTCGCGTAGCCGGACCAACTCCCGGCCACGGAAAAATGACTATTACTTCGTGAAAGATCAGGTTAATAAAACGATCGGTCAACGTATAACGACAGCGAGACGTACTGATCGCCGTTTGTCATCGTGAGAACCGAACGATTTGCCGCGCTCGTTCCTCAAACGCTCCATCGATGATCGACGCGTCTTGTCAGAAGGAACATCGATCCTACACGATCTAAAGAAAAGTTCTAGCCTGTATCATGACTGAAAATCCTGTTAAATAAGACGCGTTCCTTTGAGGTTCGACTCGTATTTTAATTGATTGCTATATTAGAAAAAGTTGGATTACGTATTTGTCAGAGTTCCAATTTAAGGCTTAAATGAAATGAAATGAAATTAGGAGATCATCGCTAGAAAATGATTGAAAATTGTCACCAACGATGAGCCAAAGATTTTAATTCCAATGACCACAAGGTTGTTTTGAAAGGATCGAATCTAAGAGGTCGAAATTCGATTGATATCAATGTGAAAATTAAACCTTCCTTCTCGAGCTGTCCATTCGCTTGAAATTCTGTTTCAATTATCTGCCGCGGACAAATCAAATGAGAAAGTTGAACGGCTCTCTCTTTGAAAACCGCACGCTCGTTCCCGTAACGGGGGCAAAACGCGCGACTATTTCAAGGTAAAACTTCAATTTCTCAAGGGATGGAATTTTCGCGAGGGGCAATCACATTTTCTTTGACGCACGCCGTGAATCCTAAAGAGATTACGAACAGACGTAAGGACTCGCGAGCCGGTTTCCGCGATATCGAAAATTCGAGAGAGCTGAAGAGAAGGGAAATTCGAGGCATCGATACGTCTAGCTGACTCTCTCTCTCTCTTTCTCTCTCTCTCTCTCTCTCTCTCTCTCTCTCTTTTCTCACAGACCAGCGAGGCCTGGATTAGATAGGTAAGGTGGCGGCGTGAGTGACGGCAGAAGATTAACCCTCAGCGGGTCTTTATTTTCTCTCTTCCGCGCTAAGTTCTTTAGAAATAAGCCTTCGGTGATCTGTCGAAACCTTGGCACGCGTGACTCGAATACGCCACTACACAGAGCACTGCGAACTTTCCCCTCTGACCTTCCCTCTCCAACGATTTCCCATTTTCGCGCGTTCGGCGACAATTCAAACAATAATCCTGCCAATAAGATATTCGATTTCTCACGCTAATTGCTGGTAATAAACCAGCATTTAAATTTGTGATCCCATTTAAATTTGTAATTTATGGAATTCAGCTTTGTGTTGTAATTTAATTTTGCACGCAACATACTGTCTGTATGAACTGGAAATCTGTCTGTCAAGCAAATTAGTCTTTATCCTGCTTAATTTTTGTTTCCTTAATATTGAAGTGACTCGAGTGATCAAAGATGGGATTTTCACCTCATTAATTGATTGTACTCAATTTTCAGAATGTACTTGGATCAATTTCATAAATTGAGACGAAGAATGTTGCAAATACCAACAATGCCAATAAAATGATCAAGAAATGTAGATCGGTTTAGTCTCTGAAAGACTAAGTTGATGAAAAAAGAATTCGACTCCACAGTTAAATTAAAACTCTCCCATTCTCGCTGAAAATTTACTATCTCTCCGCCCTAATTATCTCTTTTCGTTGCTTAAATTCGCCAACAGCCCGAAATTTTCCGACAGACGCGGCAAAAACTTGATCCGCCAGATCTCGCCAGCCAATTTCGCAAAATTCAGGCAAACAGACATTCCCCTTCTTTCACGGCCGGGCGAATTCACCGGCGAGATTGCCGCGTGTAGTTGAAAATCCCGTAACCTGATCGTCATTTCCATGCGAACGATAATTATAGCACGCGGGGCAGCCAACCAAGTGCGTCGAATCGATTCGAAATGAACCGGAAGAATATAAAATAACCCCGGCACGCGACACGAATGCGGAAAAGCACCGGGGCAAATTGAAATGGATTCATCTCCGATAACGAGTTTTAACGTTCGTTTCCGTGTTCTCGCGGTACGCGCCGGCGAAACTTCCGGTGAAAACGCGAAATCAATTTAATTCGCGGGCAAACGCGGCTTCGGCGATCGACTAATTGCGCACGAAGCATTATTATTACACGCGGGGCCGGGCAACGGATTCGATTGTTTCTGGCCAAACGAGTCACGTCGTGACCGGGTTTCATCGAAATGATGAAACGTCTACCCAGGGTGTCGCAGTTGCCCCGATGCTCCTACGAAACGTATTATCAAGCGACAACGCGGCGTAATTATATAACGTGTTATGCAATTTATTCCAGCCGTGGATGTTTCACCGTTTCGTTTCCATTGTGACGCTCGTTAAATCCAGTCGCGTCGATGGAGCTAGTAACGAGAGGAACACGGTGACAGTCGCAGCTTCTTATGCCGCGTTCACGTTGCTGCTGGCGAACGATTCGCGAACTGCGTTGTATACGCGTTAGCGAACTGTGATTAGTGTAATTGTAGCGATACTAGCGAACTAACAACCATTGAAAATTATAAATAAAATTGATTGATGGAAATTGATTTCAAATAAATTTATTAAAATTAATTTCATTTTAATTGTTTTATTTAAATTCTTAAATTTAAACTTATTTATGTTTATTTTATAATTAATTATATTAATAAAATATGAATTTGAAGTAAGTAAAATTGTTGTCAAGATTAACAAACAATTTAGTAAAAAAATTATTAATTAATTAAATGGTATTTGTGGAGTATGTGTGAACGCGGCATTACAAAGTAAGGCCTTTAATGCGTCCACGTATAATTCGAGTTAGCAAAGATTTCTTTGATGTGAGCTACTCGTTAACAGCTGTTACTTTAGCAAAGTGCGATCAGGTTGCAACGATATAGTTTCTCTTGGCGAACAATTCGTAAATAGCAGTGTGAACGCGGCATTACGTAAGTAAGGCCCTCGATGCATCCACATAAGTGGAGCTCGCGAACAGATTCTTCGATTAATTCTCGCTCGCGTTCGAAAATAAAATAGGACAGACCGTGATTCGAAATTGATCGCTTTTTAATTAGGCGTGAGAAAAAATGATTCACTCAAGCATAAAATTAAATGTGACTCCAAAGAGTACAGTTAAATTTCTTTATAAACACAATTAGAAAAATTGAAAATCCGCTTACGCGGAGATTTGCTTCATACACTAATCACAAATATTATAATGAGTATTATACTTTTGGTATTTGATACATTTTTGTAGTTTTGCATAATAATTTCAAGCAACACACGTGTATTACTTCCTCGCATACGTACGATTCGAGAAATGTGATTTTCGAGTTATTATAGAAATTTTACCGGAGAATCTTTCATTCTGAGAATATCAATTATGGAATTAATATGAATATGAATTATGAAATTCATTATGGGATATTATCAGTTACGAAAATTTTATATCATACTTCATAGTCTTCATAATTTGGCCGGTGAAAAGAAATTATGTTGCTCTTTCTGATTCAATTGATACTCTGCTGCATTTTATATATATTATGAATTTATTATGAATTCTGTCTTGACTATCATTGTAAACAATTACTGATAAGACGTAAGAAGTTTATTACTGTTTTTTTTCAATTAAATTAACAAAATAATATTTAATTTTGTTCAAAATCAATTTTTATGTCTTTTGAAAAACATAGTTTCTTGAGTTCACTTTCATATCACTTTCATCACGAGGGAGCGACATGCATGATCAGACAACACTACAAAATAAAAAATAACGTAATATTTTACAAAAATTAAATAATCCGTTTCATAGACGTAACGTGCGTATAAATTCCATGTAATGGTCAGCGAGTTAATATACAGTAGAAACTCTTATTTCGAAAAACATTTGTTGAAGTACTAAATTAGGTTTATAAGATACTATAATAGTAAAATTCTCCGTGAAAAAAATTTTCTATTCGCTAAAGTGTAACAAAAGTAAAGTTTGTTGCTTCGGAATCGAAGGATTTGAAACGTAAAAATAAAACGATGAATATCCAAAATATTAGGATAAACTTGTAAAGTTACATTTTCATTATTACATATTTGTTACTACTACTGCTCACGATTTGTTCAAATTTCAATCCTGGTGCGTTAATATTACCGAAACGTGTTCATAAATAATTATTGTCAGAGTACCATTGTTCTGGTTTTCTGCTGCAGTCAACGTTCCAAATGAAATTAATTAAGTAATAACAATTTCAACAAATATCAATATTGATAGGTCACTGAATCCAAATGCAAATACTGCGCGTACTTGTTACTCTTCATCATTTTCACGCATTGTGTTTAGCTAGTGATTTGTCTAAACGAAGTTTCCCAATGTACGTATACGTAATTAGCAATAATTTACTTTACACGCGTATGTAAAACACAAACTCGACAGTCGATTTATGAACTTGACAAAAATAAATTTATAAATATGAATGAAATGATATAAATCTTCGATAATGAGAGTCATTGAATTAAATTCTTTACATCTGTTATAAATTCATATCTGATTAAGAGATATGCAAAATGGAAATAATAATTTTATTCCTATAATCTTCCCGTAATTGTAATAAGTGTTGTACTTTTAAAAATAAGGCAAACGTAGAAAGAAAAAGGATAAATAAATGTAACGATCAGAATAAATATATGCCAGTTACAGTAGATAAATAAAAGACTGTAAGAGTATTTCATTTCAAAGTTAAGAGCACAGTGGCAAGTATATCTTAAGACAGGAATAAAATAGAAGCCGCAAGATTTAGTCGTTCAAGGTTGGCACTCTGATTCTACTTTAGGGTAAAGATATTGGTTTAGCTGTATATCCCTGCTCTTAGCAGATTTATGGCCGGATTCTTTTGCCTTTCCATGCATTTGTCCTTCCATTTCTCTGTCTCTCTCTCTCTCTCTTTCTCTCCTAAACTTTATTCCTCTATTGTCTGACAATTCTCACATATGCTCTAAAAATTATTTAAATCGAAATTTACTTTATTTTGTTGTGATTACGTGCATTACTGTTCACTGAAAAAGGGTTGCAACTTTTAATCACACAAAAATATTTTCATATCGCTTTTCGGATTATCGAAATTTGACGAGAGAACAAAGAAGAACAAAAAAGGACTGCAACATTTAATCACGCTGTCCTCGCACTTTCAATCACATTCAAACATCTTCGTATCGTTTTCTAGATTGTCGAAATTTGACGAGAGAACAAAGAAGAATGTTGCGCCGATGATCGATCACTCAACTGTCAATTTGCAATTCAAATTTCAAGTTTATTATTCCTTCGCGCTATTTTCTCTTCTGCAAAGTCTCGTAACTTTTCATTTAACCGTCTTAACGTACATATAAATATAACGTATTTTATATATATATAAATACTAGATATTAATAAAAAACTAGATAAAAAACTAGATATTAATAAATACGACAAACAAATATTTATTTTTTTTTATTTCACAAAAAAATAATATTTATATATATATGTTATTTTTTTGTGAAATAAAAAAAATAAATACTTGTATATTTACATCATTTACTTTCGAAATAATTAAAATTATTAAAATTAATTAATTAACCCTGATACGAAATAAATTTTACTTATTTATTTTTTAAAAAATTCATTTTCTTACTTTAAACTATTAATAATATTAATTTTTAATTATTAGTAAAAATATATATATATATATTTACAAAACTTTGTTTAATTATATTAATTTTTAATTATATATATATATACATATATATATAAATAAATAAATTTTAATTATATATATATATAAATAAATAAATTTATAAGTTACATTAGAGTGCATGTAACCGTCAGATGTAATCATCGAGAATCTAATCAGGCGAGTCCTCCGTGGCAGTTCCAGGCGAGGCAGTTAAACGACAGGGAATTATCGCGTGACGTTTCTGATCGACCGGTCGCCGATGATTAACGCAACCAAGATTTGCAACTCGGCCAGGTCTCATTAAATCGCGATATGCGCCACTGAAACAACTCGTATCGTCCCGTGCCGTCCGCGATCGATCCTCCGATTGACACGGCGCCGAAAGCAAACGCATCTCCCCGACGATGAGAGACGTGTCTTTGAATCGTAGCCACGGCAGAACGTCAACGACCGTTGAACTTCGACGAGAACACGCGCGACAGGTTTCAATACGCCGGAAGGGGGGCTCATTAAACGGTTGCCTTGCGAGAATGCCACGGGTCAACAGGCAATTCGCGAGATCATCGTCGCGCACGATTTGCCAGCGATCCGTTAATTATCGCGAGCGTCGTAACGCGATCAACGTCGCCGCGTCGTTAGATGGAACGAGACGATGACGTCGAGAGGAACGTTTCGCACTCGAGGTAGTTGAGAGTTCTTTCGCGAGGCAGGCAACAGCTGGGACTTGCGTTCGGGCGATTGACGGTGATAAAATTTGTCGAAATTTTGGAAGCCTGACGGGGCCAATTTGAAATTCAAATATGGGAGTTGTAAATGTATTTAATATTTATTAATATTAATAAGTTGATAATTATTGGATTTTTTAAAAAAAATATTAATAAATTGAATAGAATTTTATATAATAAGATATGACATTAATAAATATTGATATTACATACGTTGTAATATTAGTAAAACGAATGAAGGATTCAGAGCGTATGATTTCTTTCGTTTTTGACATCGATAACAATTATGAATAATTGTGAATAATTATCTTGTTTGGTGACTTGTCCAAGCAATAATATAATATAAGAGTGAAATTCAAAGTTAGGGGGGATAGATCGTAATAATTTGCTGAAATTTGCTGAAATTTTGGAAATGTAAGAGTACAGAATTCACATTCACGCAACAATATAAGGTTCAAAAGACGTTGAGTAGATTTTTGAACTTAGTAGTAATACCAAATCTAAATATACCAGCATTTATGTATTTTTTATCGATTACACAGTTATCTATTAAACTGAAAGAAATAAATTTCAGTTACACTATAAGCTAGTCAAATTCGCCCTTCAAATTCAATTGTTCGTTACAGACGGCGAACAAATGGACTTTCAAACACTGCAAAACACCATTAACACTTCCAATTAGATGAACTTCAGCAAAATTCAGCATTACATTTTGCATGAACGCTATATAGCTCGCGTGTTCAACTTTCATACGTTACGTGGTCTACAAAACCCATTCCATTCGGTAGGATTACGATTAACTAAAATATCGATATCGAGCGTGCTTATTACCAACATTGAGCCCACGTTCTGAACGTCTTGGCTTACGTTCAAGCCAGGCTCGAACATCGAATGGCGGCTTGTTCGAGGTTGGATAACACTGATCACTTCGCGACTAACGCTGCGTGCTTGATCAGCAGCCGACCGAGTATTACGTCACTTCCGATGGCCTGTAATCCATTTATTCGGTGTTACTAAGTGCACAGGTAGCCGACCAACGGATTAATTACACGCATCCCCGTAATTTTGGTCCACGTGTTAATTTCCATTGCGCGACCGTGTGCACGCGCATGCGATCACCCTTTGTCTTTGCCATTTCTACCCCAACCCTTGTAGATCGTTTGAGGATCGTTAATTTTCTCGATGGAATTGCACCGGTCATTTCGTCGAACTCGTGAACTGATTTTTTTGTGATATATATTTCACAAAATTATATATTCTATATTTTCTTTATATATTTTATAACATATATTTTAGTAACAGTTGACGCAGTAACTGGACTTTGTCATCAATACTGATTCGGATCGAAAGACGTCCCGGAATATTATTGCTTTCGAATCGGAAACAAGAACGTGAAAATTGAAAAAAAGACTTCAAAATTCGACTAAATAAAAACCCCGAAAATTGGTTCGTTCGACTAAACGTTCGTTTCTACGATTTTATTTCGGTCTTTATAATTGGCGCGATATTCCAGACATGGTATAAAAAAATAGGTGCCAACGCCCTTGAGCTTCTCTACATATCGAGTTCCATATTCATAAGTCGATCAAGCTGCGTCAGGTGAGCCCATAAATCAGTTGCACCAACTACGTTAAACCCTTTTGCCTTCAACGATAAAATATACTCCTTTAGAAACAATTATAGTTCATCCGTCGCGCAAGCTTCGCGATGACCTTACAAAGTGTCAAACTCGGGTCACAGTCACGGCAGGTTATTATTAAATTGTCGAGAATTGAATTGAACAAATGGAAGAAACGGAATGTTGGCGGGACAGAGGAGGGAAAGGGCAGGATTGTGAGAGTGCGCGCGCGCGCGTCTCTAGGAGATTGAGTGGTGACCATTAGAAAGTATACGTATGCACTTGTAAGGGGTTAAGTCTTCTTACAGACAGACAGTGCGTGGTGAATAAGAGTCGAGAAAGAGTTTAGAGCGAGAGTGCAGAGCAAGAATTCTTAACGAGGATTCAAAGGGGACGATGAAAGCCAGAGTTCAGTGAACCTGCTCTCCATTTAACGTCACGCTTCCAACAGGCGTTTGATTGTCGTTTCACGTAATCTCGTAAACTGTAGTGGCATTCGCGAAACGTGACAGTTTTAATAACCTATTAAATCAAAAGTCTATTTATATTTCTATTATTCCAGAATAATTCATCTTCCGTAAACATTTAACATTTAATATTAACTTTAATTTAATAAAAAGTTAATATTTTATATTAACATATTCGTGTCGTAGCGATTTTCGACAGAAAGCAAACCTAACTTACACACGCGCAGAGGCAGAAGCAATACGTTGATACTTGAGACAGAACTTCGTTAGTTTTCACTAATATTTTTGGATTTTACATGATACGGCTCTTGGAGATTAATGTCGAGACTAAGATCTTCTTACGTAACCATATTTTGTGGAAATTGAAATCTTCAAGTGTCGTTATGAAATATTATGGGAGAAACAACCCATAGTTACAGTTATTTTTCTTACGAAGCTTCGTATTAATTCTTCGTGCAATTTTTTTACCATAATTCACCGACTCATTTTGTTCCTCTTCTCTCCTCTCGTGTTATCCTGTAAAACGATCATTAATTTTCATTCCAACTTTCTCCTTTTAGCTTGTCATCTCTCTTTTCGATAATTTCCTACATTTATCCTCCGCGATGCATCATTATTTATGCCGTGTGAGTTGCCATTCCCCGGAAATAACTCGATTACGAACAGCCAAAATCGTCATTTCATTAGCGGAACTGGGATCTCTTTCTCCCTGTAGCATCTCTTTGATTTACATCGTGTGTTACAATCTCTCAAATTCTCCGTCGTGGAGTAATACACGGAGATGCTAATTAACGTTCTCGTATCTGTACATTATCGATCAATGATTATCAATATTAATTAATTATCTCGACGTACGTGACTCTTAAGAGCAACTACGAGTACACGGATTCTCTACGAATTCCGTTTAATTTTCTAATTAGACGCGCAGCCGTGTTCCATTTTCTAATGCTGCAATCTTCAATATCACCGAGCAAGAGCTGAAATCTTTGTTATCGAATAGAACGATAGAGAGTTGTATCTGAAATATTGGAAATTGCGGATTTTATAAAATTATTACGATGAATTGAAAAAGGATTCGTAATGAAACGTAAATACATTTTCTGCCTCGAGTAAAAAATCTTTCTAAAAGAAAAGTCATTGTTCCTCTCACGAAACGATGACTTTTGTTTCAAGAACACAAGAAAACCTATTTTATGTTATGTTAATTAATGTCACCTATTATAGCCACATTTACGGGGAAAATTTCCACAAAATGTTCAATTGACGTGTTTAACGAAAATGAAAAGATGGAGGAAATTTGATCGGCCGCGATTTTACACAGAGCAGATCGTCATGCATTTCATTCGTTTTTCTCGCCCCGTGCGTCGACTCCCCGCTTTCGATTTCGAGCTTTCGAAGTTTTAATGCAGATAGCATAAGCTGACTGCGCTTACCGCGAGCAATTCGCTAAATGCTCGAACGATAAGCACGGCAATTTTAATTTGGCCAAGTTTTCCCGCCCCCATTCGCGCACCTTGTACAGGTAATATCGATGTTCCATACTCTTTGACTTTTTTCAATGTCGTAATTTTATAATTAATTCGAACGCTCTAGCTGCATGTTCCAGCAGCACGTGTCCCGAGACTTTTGACAATATAAATAAATTTCTTTTGGAAATATAAATAAATTTCTGTCACAAGCTTCTAGAGAGTTAAACAAGTTTCTAAAATTTTATGCACCATCTGTTGTTAATCGTTATTCTAAATGTTCTTTTCTCGATCTAACGATAATCAAAATGCATTCTCGATCTAATGACGATCAAAATTCTTGCCACGAGCTTCTGGATAGCTAAACAAGTATCCGAAATCTTATGTACCATCTAAAACCTATTATCAATCTGTATTCTAAATATTCTACACTCGATCAAATGAGAATCAAAATACACTTTTAATCTAACGAAAATCAAAATTCTTGCCACGAGCTTCTGCAGAGTTAAACGAGTTTCCAAAATCTTATGTACCATCTAAAACCTATTATCAATCTCTGCTCTCGATCTAACGATGATCAAAATTAACCAAATTTATGACGCGGAAGGAAAAAAAAGAAGGTTAATTAAATCGTTTAATTGAATCATTATTCGAAATCATTATTTCACCGTGATTACCAGAAGTATAATAAATCACACCCAAGTAACTAGTTGGAATTGCTTAATTTTTCGCCAGGTACCAATCTACCCAATTCATCTTATATTTGAAATCTCGGCTCCTGATCCACGCAATCTCTCGTCCGACGATATTCGATCAACCCTCCCTCCTGCCGTGTTCTTTTCCTCTTTGAACCGCCAGAATCTCTTTGCACAGCCGTTTATCCATACTTTAAAACATCCCATCCTCCTCTCCCTCAACCCTTATAAATTTCCATTAAAATTTTAAACTATTCATCTTCCGCTTCATCTCTCTCCTCCCCCCCTCCCTCTCTCTCTCTCAAGTTACGTTCTCTCTTAATCCGTAAGATGGTCGATGCACGAAGAATTTCGTCAGACAGACTCGTAAACATCGTTCCTTCGAGCGGAGGGGGGAAAAAAAGCGGACATGGTTGTACAGTGGAAGGGAGGATGTAACAGGCAGAAAAAGTGGATGTCATCTCATCGATACTTAACATCGTTACTCTTCTCCGAAAAGCGTTTTTTTCGCGGCTCGTTATCGGATTTTGGAGGGGGGAGGGGGCAAGGGGAGGAGGGAGAGGCCTTTTCCTCGCGCAAATGACCGACTCGTCCTGGCGTACGAAAAGAAGGATACGACATCCGTAACGGACGTAACGCGTGATCGATCATTATTGGACCCTCTCATCCTTTCGTTGCTATCACCCCTCACGCGCGGCCGTCAATCCCTTTATAAACACGACCCGCTTCTATTCCCGCTCCCCTTGTTTCGCACGTCATCAGCAAAGACTATCGTCGCACCGTGCCAATCCATTTTCCATAATAGTCGTCCACTCGCTCCACCTTCGCGATTTTTCTTCTTTCCTCTTTTCGTTCCGTCCATTTTTTCTTTTTTTTTCCTTTTTTTTTTTTATTCTTTTATTTTCTTTTTTTTTTTTGCTTGTTTGTTTGAGAACGAGCAGCAAGGTGGAAATCTGAAGCTTTCCGATGGCGGATATCGAGAACCGTGACGGAAGAACAGCCGTGGAAGAAGTTTCGGGATCATTTTTCATTCGACGATGTGTTTCCTCACGCCACGAATTCTCTCCATTGTTCCCCCGCTAAGTGGAACATAATTTGACGTTCGACGGGTTAATAGTATGTTTGACGTCAATTAATGTTCGGAGAGGGTCGAACGTTGAAGGGAATTGGTTGGTTCAGAGTGTAATTCACGAGAAAGACGAGCGTGTTGAACATATTGCGGCATTGTAAAATATATTTCGTTTACTTTGTGAACATTGAGCGTGTTGAATGTAACGTTGTAGAAAATTTAGTGTATGTTTAGTGCACTAGATTTTCATACGTTTATACAAAAATTAGAATACAAAAAAAAATTTATAAAATTTCAAAATTTATAGGAAATTTAAAATACAAAATTTAGAATACAAAAAATTTATAAAATTTCTAAATTTATAGGAAATTTAAAATACAAAATTTAAAATACAAAATTTATAAAATTCCTAAATTTATAGGAAATTTAAAATACAAAATTTAGAATACAAAAAAAATTTATAAAATTTCAAAATTTATAGGAAATTTAAAATACAAAATTTAGAATACAAAAAAAAATTTATAAAATTTCAAAATTTATAGGAAATTTAAAATATTCAAAATGATGCGCAATATTGGAAAAATATATGAATGAAATATCGAAGATGAAGTACTCGTTGTAATATCTATAAACTTTCGAAAGTTCGACGATCCAATTTATTTATACGCGCGTGATTTTGAAACACTGTCAAGAAAAGATATTTTTCAACAATTTCTTAGTTTCCCTTAGCTACGAAAAATTTGCGAAAGTATGAATTATCATTATCGTATCATAAATATATTTGAAGGCACACAAATTTCTCTACGTTTGATGTTAAGGTACAAGAAAACGAAACAATAAAAAATGTAATCTGGTAGTCTAAATTATCCGTTTTGAATTTTCCCTTGACTTTCAACTCTCTAGGTTTTTCGAAACCTATTTTAGAAAAATTGCTCGTTTCTTAATGTTAGTAGGTTGTGATCCCGTCGGTGCAAAATTGATCCAGGGCTGTTACCTTCTTTTCGCTTCGATGAGATTAATTCCCTTGGCACTCTTCGCTCATTCCACAGTTACGCCCCTGTTCTTAGTGCTTCAGTTACTCCTGTCACTCTCGAGAAGCTAATTCGTTTCTTTTAGTGTCACTGGGGAAGTTTCTCTCGGCGATGTAACAATCCAGTTAGTTAAGTAGAGCCACTGAGCCAAGGAAAAATTTGTTTATTTATTTCGTCTTTCTTCTCGAATTTTAGTCGCACGAAAAATTTGTAATATTTGCGACATTCTTTCACACGAAACCCACGATAGAAAAATATAATTCGAGTTCCGCGAAAGGCCAATTTGGTGAACTGATCAGTTTCCATAATTAAATCTACGGTTTCAAAGTTCTTTCAAGCAATCGTTTCTGATTCGAAAAGTTTCATTTTTTTATCGTCGAGGATTTTATCAACCCAGGCTTGATAAGCCTATTTTCTAAAATCGACCATTCTTTAATTTTATATGATTAATTCAGAGTGTCGCTCACTTTATATACGCCACAATGTATTGTAATATATCGTATGCATGTGTCAAAATATAAAATTGTCTTTCGTCGTTTAAAACGATCAAAAAATAAAATTCTTTAAAATTCTTTTTATTTCATTAAAAAAAAAAAAATAAAAAAAAATAAAATAAAATAAAATAAAATAGAATTTTATGAGTCTGTTAATTAAAATAAATTCTACATAATTTTAGAATTATTGATCATCACTTGGCCGAGACTAATTATAAATTTAATTCCTTAGAAATAATTGCATCGCAATCCTGATCTCCTGCATTAAGGGTAGAACGTACACACGCGACTAATAATAGACATCTAAAGCGATAATCGATCGACTGCCATGTATGTACGTGTAATACTTATGCCTCAGGAAAAGAATTTAAATGATTAATGAAAAAGCACTCTGATATAAAACCATGCTATTGTAACTTTTAACTGATTCAATAAAATTGTAACGACAAATCAGCGAATCATAATCCCACCAGGGAAGTCGAAATCAACAGGTTCTCGTTTTTAGAAAAGTTATATATTTTTAGTCTCAAACTTATATATTTCGTACAAAAAAGTATCTGATATTTTAGAATCTGTATAATAAAAGTTCCATAGAAACGAATTACTTGAGAACATTTAATTAAAGAATATTATCCGTTAGTATTTGATACAAGTATCGAGGATTTTTTCAATATTGATAGAAAAATTTTTACTTTTACGTTCCGTAAGTTCCATTCTATCTGAGACATTTATTTTTAAAAACTTATTTAGAAGCTTCTGCTTTTATTTCGGGACGTTCAAGTGCATTTTTTCGAAAATATTCTAATATCCATACTGTAGTATCGTAAGTTGCGTTTAGTTGATAACAGATGAGCGTTCTTTTTTTCTGAAAAAGAAGAGAGTCGAGTGTAGAAACAGAGTTGATTTAAATTGTGAAAGAGAGTTGTTAAAAAGAAGTTTATTTGAGTGACCACGTTTATATTAGCTGCTAATCTGTGTTCACCAACTTGTTTAATTCACCAGAATTGTTATTAAATAAATATTATTTAAATTTAATCTCTACATTTTAAAAGTTCTTCGATTCTCGTTTCTCGCACAATCGAATTCACGAGTCACGCGAGAGAGTTTCAACAAGACATGGGGGACAGGATCCAGTTTCTCAAATTCGCATCGAGGCACGAGCGTGAGTGGTATCCTCGTTATCTCCTGGAAAATACTCTCGCGGCTGGATTGTAAAGTAGCTCGTGTCGTTCGATGGCCAACGGCCGTTGGATAATAATCGTGCAGCAAGCGGATCGCGTGGCCGACGGAGGTTATAGTCGTCGTAATGTGAGGCAAAGCGAATGTAAATTGGTATTGGAATTCCATTGTGTCGTGCTCGACGGCATACACAGAGAGAGAGAGAGCACGTTCTAATTCGATCAAAATGATCTTTAAACAGAGTTTATAGGGCCCTTAGAATTTCCATGAATACGCCAGAGAGGAGAGGAATGCCGAGCAGTAGAGGGGCGCTGCAAGTGGTTTGAAGAGGTCTGAATTCCGATTGCAAACCATGGCCGACCTTATTTGCAAAAGTATGTGTCGCAGCCGAACGGTAATATCGATGTTGATTTCACTCGCTCGTTCGCTACGCTTCCGACTTCCTCGATTGCTGGTTTCATCGTCCCGAGATTCCGTAAGAAGTTCCGCCCGACAATCCGATACCGAACATCCTCCCGCAGCTCGTGCTGTAACGTGCACTCGCGATAAGACGCGATACCGCTCGTGTTCGAACGAGTGGACAGAGATGTTATTCGAAATTAGAGGTTTCGATACGGCAGACAATTTGCCGCGAGTATCGAGCACGATAGGACAGTTCACACGTAGCAGGATTTGCCGGTGAGCAAGTGAAACGCGCCGAGTTTATAACACGGAGTTGAAACATTTATCGCGAGTGCAGCATTGAATACGACGGGAACAATTAACGTGGAGCAGGACTTATCAGCTTAAATGAGATTCAGCAAATCGTAACCTAACCTCGAATACCATGATCCCGGAGTTGCAACACATGCCACGGATCATCATTAGACTATAGCACCATGAAATGAGACATGCCTCGGGCATTATTGTTCCGTGGCACCTCGAATTCCGTGATCCGGGACTACGATCTCTGAGACGTACTGCACGATCGTAAATACTTCCAATCCCCGTGACCGTGAGATTGCGGCGCACGCCGAATGATTTCGCCGAATCGAGACATCTGAATCGTACACAGGTCGTATCGTAACTGTGAAATAATTGCGATTACACGCGGAGCGAGAGAATGTTCTTAACACGCTCATAACGTATGGAAGTTACAGTTCTTACGTTAAAGATATTTAATTGAGACACTTGAATATATCGTTACGCGTATATTCCGAAACTTGTAATAACACGATAAATTAAAAAAATGAAAATAATAACAATAAAAAGTGAAATGTCTACCTGAAGGTCGTCTCGAATTTTTACAACTCGAAACTAGTAAGTATGGTTCTCGCAACCGGGATTTTATAATTTTCAAGAATTTGGATGAGAAGGGACGTTCTGTTTCTTGGTTACAAGGACAAGATCATAATGAAATTAAATTAAAAAAAAAAAATATTAGTGCATCAATGCGCGACTGCAAAGTTACCTGCGACGTACAGAAGGTTGCCTCGAAGATAGAATTTATGCAAAGTTAACATAGAGAGATGCCAAAAAATTAAAAAAAAAAGAAAGAAAATCAACAAGTCTATCGAAGCTCGCAAAAATTTACGTAACGAAAAATCAATAAATATAAATCTTCAAGCACGATGTAACAATCTTCATTAATTTGGACAAAAAGAGACATTCTACTCTTTGGTTACGAGGACAAGATCTCCTCAACGCAATAAAATTAAACTAAAGAAAAAAAAGAAAAAAGGTACTGATGCATCAATACGCAAGTGCAAAGTTACGTGCGACGTACAGAAGGTTAAGGTTTATGCGAAGATAGAGTTTATGCCAAAGTTAAGACAGAGAGATGCCAAAAATTACAAAAAAAAGAAAAGCAAGTCCATCGAAGCTCGCAAAAATTTATGTAACACGATACCAATAAACATAAATCTCTACGATGTAATAATCTTCATTATATGGACAAAAAGAGACATTCTACTCTTTGGTTACGAGGACAAGATCTCCTCAACGCAATAAAATTAAACTAAAGAAAAAAAAGAAAAAAGGTACTGATGCATCAATACGCAAGTGCAAAGTTACGTGCGACGTACAGAAGGTTAAGGTTGTCTCGAAGATAGAGTTTATGCCAAAGTTAAGATAGAGAGATGCCAAAAATTACAAAAGAAAAAAAAGAAAAGCAACAAGTCTATCGAAGCTCGCAAAAATTTATGTAATACGATACCAATAAACATAAATCTTTACGATGTAATAATCTTCATTATATGGACAAAGAGAGACATTCTACTCTTTGGTTACGAGGACAAGATCTCCTCAACGCGATAAAATTAAACTAAAGAAAAAAAAGAAAAAAAAGGTACTGATGCATCAGTACGCAAGTGCAAAGTTACCTGCAAGAGTTTATGTCAAAGTTAAGACAGAGAGATGCCAAAAAATTAAAAAAAATCGAAAGAAACTCAACAAGTCTACCGAAGCTCGCAAAAATTTACGTAACGAAAAATCAATAAATATAAATCTCCACGCACGATGTAACAATCTTCATTAATTTGGACAAAAAGAGACATTCTACTCTTTGGTTACGAGGACAAGATCTCCTCAACGCGATAAAATTAAACTAAAGAAAAAAAAGAAAAAAAAGGTACTGATGCATCAGTACGCAAGTGCAAAGTTACCTGCGACGTACAGAAGGTTAAGGTTGCCTCGAAAGATAGAGTTTGGTCAGCCGGTGGTACCAACGCGTTCTCTAATTAACAAGAGCCGGCGGCTCAAAGTTACATTTAGGTCTCGCTGTTCGCCTCCCGCTCTGACCGTGCTGCTGCTTTACAGCAGGCTCGCTCCGCTTCGTCTTGGAGAGGCGGCTAAGTATTCCCGCGAGCACCTTAACGTAACTCGGTTTACCTATGTGCACGGGCCAGGGGTGTTAACGTCGTGTAATTAAGTGCCCCCCAGCGTGAGGATAATGACGTCATAATTACAGATCATCTTGCTTTTCCTTCTGCTCCTTACCACGATGACGCGGCGACGTTTCGGGGTCCCTGCGTCAGACAGTTGTCCGTTTCTTCTTTTCTTTTTCATTTTTCTTTCTTTCTTTTTTTTTTTTTTTTCGACCGAGCTAACCCGAGGTTTTTCACGTGTCACGTGTTCGGACGGCAGGGATTCCACGGTAGAGACGAGTTTAATTGCTGGGAAGACAATGAGCGCTGTAGTTTTACGAGCGTGTTGTTAAAATCTGCGGTTACACGGGAATTAGAGCGAGCGATGGCGAGAGATGTATCTTTGTGGGAGATGGGTGCGTTGAAACGAAACGTGAGCTAGAACTTTTGTGCGAGGGGACACGCTACTGGTCAAACGTTCAGACAAATGTTTCGTCTGTGCGAAGTATGTCTGGATTTTTTATGTTAAAATCTGAACAGCGGAACGTAAATTAAATGGCAAAAAAGGAGTGTCCTTTGGTAGAGATGGATTCAAACGAAGAGGACACGCTACTAGTCAAACGTTTAGACAAAGGTTTCCTGTATGAGATATGTAAATTTTGTAATATTTCAATTTTACACGCTGAAATCTGTACGGGACGGGTTAGAAAAGATTTTACATGTTAAAATCTGTACTGGATGACGGAGAAGATATTCTTTGATAGAAATGGATGCATTGAAACGAAACGTGAAGTACAGTTTGCGAAGATACACACTGCTAATCAAACGTTTAGGCAAATGTTTTGTGTATAAAGTATGTAGATTTCCTAATGTATATGTTAAAATAGTATATGCATATGTATATGTTAAAATCTGTGTATCTTAAGTTATCATAGTATATGCTAAAATCTGTTCAAACATTAAAACGAATGATGAGTGCGTTGAAATGAAACGTGAATTTATCATACGATCATACACGCTGCTGATCAAACGTTTAGACAAATCTTTCCTACACAAAATATATAGAATTTTTAATTTCGGTATATGTTAGAATCTGGGCACTGAAACGAAACGTGAAAGATGTACATGCGAAGATGTACAATATTGGTCAAAAATTTGAAAACACGTTCTCGATCCAGTGTAGATCGTTAGCTACCCTAAACTGATCCAAATGAGGTTTCACCGCACGATTTCCATGTTTCTCCTTTAGAATCATCGCATAAAACTCACGTCCTTTTATCAAGGAAACTAAGATCGCGAGCTACAACAACCAGCAAAGCGAATAGAATTCTCGAGGTTCGACGAGAAAGGGAAAGTGACGGCGAGGTAGGTCGTCGTCTTCGTGGAATCATGGTAAACCCAGCGGTTCTAAGCTGAACGTCGAGCAACGTGACGCTACGAGCAAACGCGCCAACGCATTAATTATAGAAGCCGACATTCGAGGCTATTTCGCGCGGTTGAGCCGCGATCTCTGCGCCGAAGCTTGAACGTCGCTCGGCACAAGTGACCGCGCTTGTTTCTGAAGGATAATTAAATGTACAGAGATTTTAATGGATCGCGCTTTGGACGCGCAAGACGGCCGGGGGATGGGAGAGAACGTTTTTACAAACGTAGACGGTGAAAATGTTTCGCTGTGTCCGCTCGACACTGTATATCTTTGTCGAGTGTGTTAATGAGTTTTCTGCCGTTTGTACGTGTCACGTGTACGGACATTTCACATATACGCTTCTGGTGAGTATGTTTCGAGTGAAACGACTATGTCATGTAAATACAGTGATACGAACGTTATGTTAAAAAGTTTAGACGACCGTGACGTATAAAGGGGAAAGGGGTTGAGCGCGCGCCTCCGTTTCCTCGTTGTTCGCCACAGCTGATACAGAGGCAATATGAAATTCATTACAGAACAAACTTCATTCCGAATTTGTCTAATCTTGATAGCTCGGATATTAATCCTCTCAGTTCATTTGAGATATTGCGAGCTTCCTCTGCAACAATTCCACGCTATTCACTTCGTTTGTAATACGTAGTTGGCGAGTATGTTCGACTTAATCGATTTAGCAGGAACGATATTGGGACGTTGGCAGAATAAGTAAATTAATGAGAAGCTCGAGTGTAATAAATTCACCGGACAATGCGTTTTGTTTATTTGCGTAGAAATTGATCGACAGTGTGCTTCGACTAACGACGACGATCTTTTTTATAAATTCGTGAGGACAAATTTCTTGATTGCGTGATTCGTGATGTTTCTGAAATATCTTGCCATGAAATTTATTTAAAAAACCGGATCACAATTCTCGCTTGTAATTTGTCGAAAATAGTAGCAAGTGTCTAGATAATTTTTGAGAGATAGCGAGATATCTACGTGGAGTAATATCAAGGTAGATTTGGTTTCTCTTGCATCTTCGCTAGAAGTTACAAGGTCCTATTAATAATTTCTAATAATAGCGTATTTATAGATTCATGTTTATACGGTATTTTTACCCTGTTCTCGGCGATAGAACAATCAAAGACACAGGCTGCACATGAAAACATGCTTAACTTTAGACAGACTTTACTATCTACTATGTTATTTTCATTTTTATCATAAGACTGTGAATATTTGCTCGTTTGTAGCAAGTCGAAAGATGCAAAAATAGATCCAAAACGTATAAAATATATTTACAATAATAAGTATAAGTGAGTATATACAAAAGTATATAAGAAATATATAAAATATTCAAAGTATTCTTTAATAGCTAAGATTTTCTTAATTATCTCGAATGAGATACAAAACTCCATAATATTCAGTGAGATAAATTTCTATCTCTATCATCATATTCACAAAAATTTGAATCCGCGCTTTTTTTTTTTTTTTTTTTTTTTTTTTTTTTTTTTTTTTTTTTTTTTTTTTTTTTTTTTTTTTTTTTTTTACTGAGAGTTTCCCTTTTTACACTGATTTCATTAAAATCTCGCAGTCAGATATATTAATATGCACACGACGCGATGATTATAACGCGCTATTGAAACACGTTGAAGACCAGTTTCCTTGACCCAAATTTTCCCTACAACGAATCCAAACTTCGCGAAGCAGGTGAAATATTAAAACGGATTAATACGGAGGATTTGCTTTGTTCAAATCGACCGTGAACGTCAAAAGGTTACAAAGATCTGGAAATCTCGCCGATCGTACAATATTCAACATCCCGCATTCCGAAATCTGCTCTTGTGAATCACGAATATTCGCTACAGTACTATGCAAATTTGACTTTTTTCCAGAGGTCTAAGGACCGGCATAAATATTCCTCTGTATACGTATAAAATATACTGTTGGTAGCCATGAAAGATTTTTATCTAGAGTGCAGTACTTTGAGATAAGTGTGTCTTTTAAATGGATGATTGTTATTTTCGTGGAGTGCTCAATGGAATAAAAATGGTCTTTTATTTTAAATTGGCGATAGCAATGAATATTCATCGTAAAAAATTAATTTCCCAAAGGAACGAAATTGATTGTTACACAACTAAGAGTTTTCCTTCCGAGTATTTCCATATTTCGAGGTCGTATTTAATTATAAAATTCAATATTCAGCCATTTTGTGTTATTTCAATTGCAATTGCAATTATTTTGTAGAAGTACTGACAGACGATGAATTATCTTTTTTAAATTTAGAACACTACTGAAGCAAAATATATAGAATCACATAAATTTCCTCAATCAATAAAACTTATTCCAAAGAAGAGTAATTTATAGCCAAATTCTTGCCCTAAAAATTACACACGTTCTATAATAACAATTTAAAAATACAAATTTTGCATAATGTCAATTTTGCAATAATTTTATCAATTGGCAAGAGTGATACATTCATTATATCATTATAGAATTTTTCATTCGCGCATTATCAGTTACCTATAGAACAGTATAAATTCCTTGACTCTATGTAGCCTATCTAAAAAAAGAGAAGGATAATTAATTTAATTTAAAAATTAGTCATTCAAAAATTAGCCAATTTTTTCCAACGATCTTTTCATAGTAACTCGAAACTACAAATTTTGAACAATTTCAATTTTGTATGTTGTATTATATGTACATGATCGACATCAGCAGTACACAAAAACATTACATTGCAGTTTCACTCGAGCATTACTAATTACCCGTTGGAACAACGTAAATTCCTTCGACCTGTGCAATTTATTTCGAGAAACGTTCAATTTCTCGATAGTCCCGGGAAAATGGAAAAGAATGCATCGCACAGGTGCGGCGGCAGCCGCTCAGACAACGTATTTAACCGGCGCACAAACGAGCCACCTTCGCGGCCGGCTCTTTCGTTAACGATCGCACTCCAAATTACACCAAATCTAGGCCAGAGCCGCAATACGGCTTTTCGGCCGTGATATAAGACAGGTTAAAGAGTCTTTTCGTTATAGAATGTTCGGCTGGGCTGCGGGAGGCCGAGCCGAGCCTCGGCTTATCGAGATAATTAACCCTGAAAGGGGCCTCAACTCTAGTTCCAGTCGCTGCTGCGAAAGTAAAACCAGAGCGCGGGAAACCGTCTCGATAAGCGACGTTTCCGAATGGAAAATAACGTGATACAGTACACTTAACACATTGTTGACCGGCAATTTTACACAGAAGCTGGCTTCGTAATTGAATATGAAAGTGAAACAATTTAAATAAATGAACGAATTTCAATGAAACTTCGTGTAACTCTTAAATATTAAATTATATTTCGTACATGTATATATATATATTTTAGTAATTTTCTTTTGGTGCGATAAACTGTATAGCAATCACCTACGTGTAATGGCACACAACAGGTATTGCAAATATATTTGTGTTTCGCTGTGATTTTCTTTCGAGGAGCATACCTCACACGTTCACAAGTTGGATTTCTTTTTATATCAATGACTATTGTTTCCTAAAGTAACGTAGTCTTTCAATTTTTAAAATTTTTTAAAAATTTAACCGAAATTTTTGTAACACTAAAATTGCGATAGAAACCTAAATAAAAGTAATTTTTTTTATAACAAAGTGAACACAATATCCTGTACTACTTTGAGTGTCAAAAATTCAAATAGCTAATGCAAGCGCACGAGTTAACTTGTGACAAGTAATGTGTTAAGCGTCCGTCGCTATCCCCATCATTTCTTTGTGAATTGGGACTGGAATACCTCCCTCCCCACATAAGGGTCCATTTTCGGTCCCAAATGTGGACGCTTGGTGGGGAACCACGGTAGCCTCCTGAACTAGAAATTCCACCGCCAATTCTCTTCCTACGAGCTGGTGAATTTCGATGTAACTGGAAACTAATACACGGAACGGTGTACGCAGGTGAGATTATATTTAGCTTGCGTTGCGTTATGTAGAACGTGCATGTTATCTTGCCCGGTTTAGGTAGAATAGAAGTTCAATCGATGAGTTAATTATGGAAACTTAGTTTCGCTGTATCGTAATTGTTGCCGATCGACGTGTATTTCCGGTACGATACATAGCCCTGGGATGATCATAGTTGTTTCACAGTTGTTATTATGTACAAGTGTCTAGATACATGGTGGAATTTGAGTAAATGGTTGATACTTTTGTTGTGCCTTCTTTTTGATTTTTAGAGTAACGTTCGATTTTGATGATTTAGACTTTTTTTTTTTATGTTTTTCAGAATCTTTATCCTCATCTAATCAGTCTTACATCTTCGAGACAAATTATCGTAAAATATTTTCCCAACTATATTAGATGTGGCTTAATACTTAGAATTTCGATTTACGGTGAAAGAAATATACGGTCCAATTTAAGAAAATGAAAACAAACTCGGAGATTTCGAAACTCCTCAACACACACAAAAAATTGATACGTCATATTTTGCCTCCCGTACAACTTTTGTGTTAAATAATTTTTCGTTAGATGCATAATTTGAAAGTTATTTCAGGTGTGCGAGTTACGTGAATCATCCTGTATATATTTCAATTAATTGAGGATCAATTTTCATCAACCTGAAACTGTCCCATTTTTATTTATATTAATCAGTAACTTAGTAATATCGATTTTATTAATATTGCTGATAATATAATATCAGGGGCAAAAAATGAAATCAAAGAGTTCCATTCGAAATGTCATTGCAATAATTCAGAAATACTTTTACAAATATCCAAACACTTCCACAAGCTACTACATCGAGAAAGAGACAATAAAATTCGTTATCTATATGCTATTAAAGTACCTAATACAAGCCCAAAATTATACCTATTTAATCATTGGGATAAATCATTGACTAAGAATCGTGACGGAAAATGGTTTCTCCAATCAAAACAATACTAATTACTGCACTATATCACGACAGATATAACAATAATTATAGGCCACGGTGTGTATTCTCCTCTCATGGCTCATAGCGTTACAAGAGATACGGCAATTAATTTACATTAATAAATAATTAAATTCATTTATATTGATAATAACTAGTCGGTTTTATCAGTATAATTGATGAGATAAAATCAGAGTTCCACTTGATGCATGGTACTTGTACAAATATCCAAACAGTTTCGTAAACTATAGAGTCAACCGAAAAAAGATAAAATTCATTATCTACAATTCTAAGATATAATACTAAATTATCAACCAACACCAGTTTCAAATTATACCGATTTGATCGCGAAATAGTGCATCGGATAAATCACTGGCTAAGAATCGCGACAGAAAATGGCTCCCTCCGTTCTGAACAACGCTAGTTACCACCATCGCCGCGTTAAAACAGACAGTAGTAACCGGCGGAAATTAATAATTGCGAGCCACGGGTCTGTATCATTTGCAAGAGAGATACAAGAAAAGGTTGGAAGCAACGAGAAAACGTTCGTAGATCGTACGTTCGGCCGATCGACTGGGCATTGTGAAACAGAACGGGCAGAATTACGCCACGTTTGCCACCGTATACATTTCCTAAAGCCGGGTTAACCACGTTGCGCTGGCAACTGATTGCGGACCATAACGAGTGACCGAGCCGTATGCAATAATTCGTCGCTTTCGTTTGAAACTCGTCGGTATGATATATCACTGGATAGAAATTATTGAGAAGTAATAAATTTATTATTTGCTTTGCCCGGGTTATAATTAAATGTAATAATTAAATGTAATAACTTAAAACTGAGAAAATATTGCAATTTTGGCGCAAGAGGTTAAAGTTCGCGAAAAAGCCCAGACGTTGTCGCGAATCATGGTGGATTCGTTGCTTCTTGCGCTTCTCTCTCTCTCTCTCTCTCTCTCTGCGATCTGTAACCTCTGCTGAGGTTGCAGAATTCCGCGGCGGGGCGTCGTACTTCCAATGAACGTCGATAAAACTCCGATTGATAACAAAGTGAAGCGCGTCGAGTGCGATTCGCCCCGAGGCGAAAAATTAGGTCAGGTGCTTCCATTCCAAACAGTCGGGCTCCTCGCTGTTAAACGCTGAAAAATGGCGTCGAGAGGCCTGCTGAAGGAAAAATACGAGGGACCGATTTCATATCACCGCTGTTGTTCTTCCAACGAGAAGCAGCTTGCCGCGTTCCGAGCGGAAGTCGGATGTTGTTACTTTCATTCGCGACGAACGAAAGGGGAAAAAAAAAGACGAGACGAACGCGGGATATCGACCGCCGCCGACAGCGTGGATAAAGAATTTCAAGAACTCTGCGAATTTCAGGAACGTCCTCGAGAATTCGTTTCTCTCAGAATCGGGTGAGATCTTGCACGATCCTCCTTGGGAAGATTTCGTAATCGTCGTTCTTTGTAAATTTCCCAAATTTGAAGAAAACGGCGAGAAAAAATAACGAGTTTGGCAGCTGAAATTTTAATTACGTCAACTACGGCACAAATTTCATAAAAATCAGCAAGATTTGCCATCGGAAACTTTTTCTGTGTTCATCTACCAGCAATTTATTTGAGAAGTATCACTTCAAATAATATGACACAGCATTTGGAACAATCATTCAACTCAAAAATTATCTTCTTTGTTATTTTGTAAGCAACAAGAAGTCTAGTTCATGCGAGTTGTTCCGAAAGAGCGTTAATTGACTCCTCTCTGTCCTTGGGAATTCTGTTACTCTTCCTACGTCGTTATTACAGCTTTCACTCTAGACATCTGCTCAGATATTATACTATTACATTATTATATCGCACCGTGGCAAACGTACATCTATTATTCGTTACAATCATATTTATATTTATAAAAAAAAAAGGAAGTCCAAGCTGTTAGCTCAAATATATAGGCTGGCCACTGAAAAACTGAAAGGTTGGAAGAGCCTGTATTCGTGAGCAAGAAAATGGCGGCCATTTGAGAGATATTGTTTTTTTACACTAATACTGAACAAAATTCATTAATTATATTTCCAAATAAAATAATAAAAAATTAAAAAAAACATGTGTTTGTAAAAATTACTTTTGTTTTATATCGTTTTATATCGTCTTTCAGTGACGTACAAACACATGTTTTTAAAAATTTTTACTATTTCATTTGGAAATATAATTAATGGATTATTTTTCAGTGTTACGTACTTTTACAAAAAAAAAGAAAAAGAAAAGAAAAAAGAAAATAAGAAAGATTGAAAATGAACAAGTTATGACTTCTTCAAACCCTTCAGTTTTTCAGTGGCCACCTTGTATAGATACAAGCAAAGGGTAAGGTAAAATAACGAGCAACAGCTCGTCGTCGGATAAAAAAACGCGATGGAATCCGAAATATTTACCGAATTATCCGCAAAAGTGGTAGGGAACGGACATTACGCCTGAGAACGAAAACGTCATAAAAGCGCCGGTGTAAAAATTTCATTTCACCGTGGAGAACAGAAGGACAAAGCATCCGCCGTCTCGCTGATTCACGAGTGGACGGTCAGTGGGTCCGTCTTTCCCGACAGCAAACGGAACGAGTGAAGAGGCGAGGGAAGAAAAGAGAGGAGCGTAAGTGACTGAAACACGCTGGCACCGGAAGAGGTTGGCAGGTTCTTTAACAGTAACTTAGTGACCAGGCCGCGCGTTAGACGGGCGGAGGAGGGGATTTAAGTTGGAAAGCTTTGAACTTCGTCTAATTAGAGCTTGCACGGACGCTCGTGACGTCTGCACGTAGCTTACCGAAGCTCGTACGTATCTCCCCGAGGCTCGAGCTCTCTGTCTCGGATAGCCTAACATAATTGAACCGCCATCCGAGCTGCTCGATAATTCTGCCGTCAATTCGAAACCCCTGAAATTAGACACGGTTGAAATTGCCAACTTTCGGTGTGTAAATCGACGTACGGGTCGTCTGGCCGTCCACCATTCGCTTCGAATGGCCCGGTCGTTGATTTGACAATTGATACGACGCGGATTACAAGGGCCCAGGTCCTGTTGTATCCACTGTAAATCGTATCCGAGAGTAGCTGATAAACCGTACGACTGGGAATCGAATTAAAAGGGCGTTGCTTTGATCCTTTGGATTTAGCGGGTTGGTACTCGTTGGTACGATGATTTTCTTAACTGATGGCATGGAAAGTTATATATAATTACAGTAAAGTTTTAAAATATATATATAATTACAGTATTATATAGTATTATGTTAAGTATTGTATCAATATGTAATTATAGTAAAGTTTATAGTATTATATGGTATTATATTCAGTATTACATAAATATATAATTATAGTAAAGTTTTATAGACGACTGTAATTTGAATTCTTGTTGATACTTCTAGAATTCCAGCGTGGAAGTTCCAACTTTCTTGATTTTCAATTTAAATTCCTAAATTTCTTCAGTTACCTTCGTCAAAATGGATGTGTATATATATAAATATCTGCGGTTTGTTGATAATTTCTCGTGTTCCACGAGAATATAAAAGATTTCTTTGTTATAAAATATCTGCAGAATCTATGATCTATTCTTTAGATTAAATTGCATTGCATCAAAATGCATCAATTACACGAATTTATAATGCAATAAATGTCTTCTTTGGTACTACAATTGTCAAGGAATGTATTGAAAAACTTGTCTCATTATCAGAGAGATTCAAACGCGAGGACTTTAAGAAAAATGATTGAAAAAAAAAATGTATCGTTGTAAATTTACAAAGTTTCCACGAGAAATTACCAATCGATCGCTCCACGACAACATCGCTTTCCGGTTGTTAAACCTCTTGATTCCCATCAACTTTCGATCGACCTTTTGATCAGAAAGCACCGGCTGCAAATATACCTTGACCAAAACCAAATTTCACAACGATGAGGAAACCGTACAACAAACCGACGACACGACTTTTCACCGGTGAATCAGAAGCCTCAGAATTTCCATAATCTGCGGCTGTGGATGATCCAGATACCGCGCTGTATTGGACGCTGCCGATGCCAGAACCAGAGAATTCTCATCGGACGTGACTAATTACCGATACGCGGGATTTGTTCTGCTCGAGAACTCGCCGATCGAAGTAGCCGATCTAGGACGAAGGACCAGGCGAACAGAAACAGAGACAGAGAAGAGAGAGAGAGAGAGAGGCGAAACAAATGGAGCGAAAAGAGGTTTGAAATACACAAGAAGATTAGGAGCGGAGACACAGCTGATAAGGGGATTAAACGAGGTCAAGTGGCTTCCTTCGAATCCGTTCGATCGAATATCGCGATAAAATCATCCATGCCATTTTTCCAACTGGTTCCAGGCGATGTTTAATCCTCCAATCATCGACGAATGAAACACACACACACACACACAGACACCAGCTTCGTTCCTCTCCTTATTAAAATTACCTACTCGCCGAGGGAAAAAGCTTCTGATAATGCCTCATTTCGTTCTCCGATTTTTTCTTTTTAGTTTAACGTTTACGTTCCACTTCGCGAGTCTTCGTATGCACGGTAATCGCACGGATTTTGACAGTGGAAAAGTATTGAAATATTTTCTGGAGATGGGAGGTGGTAGATGTAAAGTTGTTTGTGGATCGAAGAGCTTTATCATACTTGTTCAAAAATAAGATCGTTTAAAAAACATTTGGTCGTGTATTGAAAATTTTGTGAACGTGACTGTTCCTTTCATTTAGGCATTACAATTAAACCACAAATTTTTATGAATTCAAATCCAATGTTTAATAAGCGAAACGGATCTCTATCTGTTTCATAAAGATATAAATTTGCATAAATGTAATTTGGCTGTAATTCAGTTCGACGAGTATCGAAACTTGTTTCAGTTCTGGTTCTGAACTGCTTCAAAAATTCGTTCACATTTATTTTAATGTCAGCTACACGTGCTGAACTTCGAATAGAAAACATTTTCCAGAATCGCATTAGAGAAATAGAAATTTTCGTAAATTTTCTGCTACTGGAATTTTCCTCGAACAGCAACAGCTGTCGCCTGAACAAATCGTCGATCGATCGTAAAATAATTTTGTCGCGTGACTGACGTGATTTTATGCAATGTTGAGATCTAATAAGAACTCCGTGAGAGAAATTCTCCAATATTGTACAGTCTACAATTGGCATTTCGCGTCGTTCAAAATTAGAATTCTCATTTTAATCAAAATTCAATTAGGATTTTGAGATATATTAGAATTATATTAATATCTCGCCTCGTATTTAAATGGAAGATCGCAGAAGTAATTTCACAATTTAAATTTCATTTGACTGTGAACTCTTAAAAAATATCTACATAACGGTAGACTATTTAAGTATAATGAAACTATACAATATCAGACTAATATTTCACACGAAAATTAAGAGATCAATAAAATTACATTTTCTTTCCCGACTTCCTGAATTATTGCTATTCTTTCCATATTTTCATTAATTTCTAATTAATTTCAAATCACGAACTGTCGATCAATGCTGACGAATGAATTTTTTTTCGGGACTCCCCGGATCGATAAATCGTCTCTGAAAAACATAATACGAAAAACTGGTTCTCAGAGTTTGACGCGAGAAACGAAGATAAGACTGGACAGGAAGCGATAGAAAAAAAAGAAATGTGCAGATACGATTCGAGAGATAGCGATGCGTGCACTGTTTGCTATCGCGTAAGAACTAGCGTAAATATTTCAGGCATTGAACGTGAGACAGCAGCAAAGTAGCACGAAGGCCGAAAGTCGATTGAAAAATACCGAAAAATTTTTCACCCGAACGTCACAGCGACCGCCATTCGAAATGAAACACTTCGTGCAAGATTTGCACGAAAAAAAAAAAAGAAAAATGATGCATAACATCGTTATGACGAATTTATTTCCATTTTTGTCGAAAAAGAAAGTGTTGTTTGTTTTTACGAGTGTAATAATCGTTGATTCGATTCCTTTGGCATATACAATATTTTATTATAGTATTTCCTTTTGTGGAGTCAACTGGAAATCAAATCAACGATCAATTTTTGTTTTGGTGTTATTGAAATTTATGATTACGTGATTATGTATATAATAATAATATTTCATTCAAAGTCTATTTCAACTTGCATGTATAATATATTGTTTGAATGATTAATCCTAGAGTATCGCAATTAATTTTGTAATTAATTATTAAATGATTGATTTATTCGAGACTCAGAGATGATAGCGTATTGCAATATATCGAATAATATATCAAAAATAAAATATGTTTAAAGACGAATAACGTTCTTAATTTGTTACGTACTTGTTACGTTCGGTATTATACTTTCAGATTTTGAATCATTTCAAGCACCCTAGGCTGTTGGATCTAATCTAAATGATAAACTGAACCACACGCTTATTTACAAAATACCTTCGTAAATTGCACTTGTACGTGTGTGTATTTGTAGGTAACAAATACACACGAAGAGAAATAGCGACCATAAAAGCAGGAAATTTTTTCAAAATGCAACACAGAAACACGGAAATACTAAAAAAAAAAAAAATAGAAGAATGGAGATTCCTCTGCAGATAGAAACGAAAACGAAGATAAATCAATATTCTGGCTGTCGCTTTCACTTCAGTTTATTATACATATTCCGTAATCATTGTCTTCGTTTTTAATTACGGTTAATTAGACTTCACCCGCAAGCGTACACTCGAATAAATGTTGAATCGCCAGCACTAACGTTCGCGATACGCTTTCTCGGTAATTACATCGGGACTCCAAACATGTTGCTTTCGGGTGAAACGCACAAATATATCCTCGACTTCCGTTTCGTGACTAAAAATCGCATCAACAATCGATGAAATTCCAATTAATTTCCATCTGCGGATCAATCGACGTACGCGCGCGTGTGTATGTGGTAACTGGAAACACAGTTTCTCCCCTCAGTGATAAATTCACCATTAACAAATTGCGCCCGCCGGTTTCGTTTTTCTCGTTCTCTTATCCTGACTCGCTCCTACCATAAATCGACCATAAACCCAGAAGAGGGGTGGCCTGTGCGTGAAGTGACCAATGACTTTAGTCGTTCGACAAAGTATCTTATATTTGAGTAATTATTGGAAAATGGAGCAATTATTATATGGAGAAACCTCTATGTTGCGTGTCACAGAAAACTGTATGAAAAATATTGAAATTTCATTGACGTTGTAACGATTAACGTTTGGAATGAATCTGAAATGTGGAAAATTACGTAGAAAATATCTACTGCAAATATATATGTATTCGGTAAACAGTTAAATAGAGATAATTGAACGTGAAATTCAGTGATTTGTTTTTTCCAATTTTTGTCATTTAACTTCGAGATAATTTTATACTAAATGAGGGAAATTTGTTATCTAAATCTCCTTTCTTTAATGAAATTTAAACGAAATTTAAAAGAGATTATTAAAAATTAGCTCGCTGAATATTGAAACTTATTAATGAATCTATAATGAATCATTACCTGTTTAAATAATATAATACTTCTATGATTTCTCCAAAATAATCTCTCATAGTTACTACATATAAAGAAATATATATATACATATAAAAAAAATATATATATATTTTTAATTTGTTACAGCTGAACTGTGTATTTTTACGCAAATTCATACTTTTGAGAATACAATTAAGAAAATAGAACCATGGTAGAAAATTGCTCTACGTATCAGACATTACAGAAAGCATTACACTTTGTATATTTTATACACTTTTTCATACTACTTGCACTCGAACTTGCAATCTTACATTTTTAAAACTTTCTACAAATGCGTAAATGATCCACAATCATTTTGAAATACATCCTCCAGCAACATTTCTAAATTTGTTGCGAACCATGCCAAATCTAGTGCCAGATTGTATCTCACTTTCATGTTACGTTCCAAAATGTTTCACATACGATCGTGTGACATTCATAAATTTCATCTATCTCGTATATGTCATACATAATCGCATAATATCGTCATAAATTTCCCATACTTCGTATACAATCGTAAAATATTCTAATACACGACTTCTTTAATCGCATGATTATTTCACGTAATCAACGATCCGACTGATTGAATGTTCCCGCGACGATGTATAATCGATAGAAATGGAAGCGGTCTCGCATCGACGTTGTGTACTTAATTTCCAGATGTTCGCCGATAACAGCTAATAAGGTCTGTCTCGGAATTCGCTGTAAATACGAATATCTATCCTCTCTCCCCTTCCTCCCCCAATGTTGTTTTATTATTGGCTGGCTGCGAGCCGGGAAAAATTCACGAGGGTTCGTCGTCGAGGGCGCTGGATATCAAGCTCCCGATGGTTTGCCGCGCGACACCAATCATAACTCGATCGACTCCGCAACCACCCCAAAATACGCTCGCCCCGTATTCTCTTACCCACGGTTCTCCATTGAAAATCGCGTTTCACGCGTCGGGGGCGGAAGTTGTTCGCGGCGGTTGGAACTTAATTATTTGCCCCGTTAGACTTTTCCAACAGTCTACAACACGTTCACGACTTTGATTCTTGCCGCTGTGCGCGCTATGCAGAGTGGAATCATGCGATGTTGCAGCGTTTGGAACGACAGGCTCCAGTGACAGAGATTTTTCCGACGACCTCCGTTCGAAGGAGAATTACTTTTCATTGCTGGAGGAACTTTTTGATTTTAATCTGCGCTTGTAAATAAATTTCATAACTATAGACAAAATCGAGACGCAGTCAATTGAAAACCACGAAGTTTATTAAATCTGTCTGATTGCTTACGTTATAGAAAAAATTCGTACAGAAGCTCGAAGAGGGCGAGAATGATCTAGATAGAAAATACAAGTAAAAAAGAAATGTAAATGTAAATTTTGTTAATCGGATTACGGTTCTTGTTACGGTTCTTCTTCTTCTGTGATATAACAGTTTCAAAAACTCGACGAACTATTTGTAATGGATTGTGTAAAATGTCTGCGTGTTTCTACAAAGAAATTCTTTCGCGCAAAAGAAATCGGCGTGAATCACGTTACGAAGGCATCTCGCTGACAATAACTTTAATTAGTAGAGAAAGGTGTAAATTGACAGAGGTTTAAGATTGAAGAAGGGTGGCTCGCTGTAAAGAGAGGAGAGTCTCGACGAGAAGAATCGTCAGTCCTTTAAAATTCACCGTCCCCTTGAAGAACGTCTTGTAATAAAATCCCGAATTAAACAGGTTAAGGACGGCTTTCGAAGTGGAACGAGAGCTGCCACTGGCTATCCGCGAGAATTACACACAAAATATTCGAGAGATTTACGTCTGCTCTCTCGTTGAACTCCACGAAATTGAAATTCATCGCGGTATCGTTTCAAACGTACTTCACGACGTACGAAAATATACAAAACATTTCGAACGTACAAAATTCTCCAGAGCAGAGTAAATTTCGAAACCCCATAGTCGGTTGAATTATCGCTTAACAAATTTCAATTAAATCGATCCTGCTTTGTGTTTCAGTTTTGTTTTTCACCTCGTCACTTTGTAAACGCGCAACAACAAAATCCTTCGGGGTGGAATAAATTTCTGCAAATTAACAAAACTCGAAACACGCTCCGCGAGAGAAAGAGAGCGAGAGAGAGAGAGAGAGAGAGAGGATCGAAACTGTGATATTTCACGAAATCACACACACGTACACGCATCTCGTTGCCAGAGAAGAGAAAGAATCAGCTTTGCACCTAAGAATCTCTTCTCTTCTGCTTCCACGAAGCAGATGGTCGGTCATCCATCAGCGATTCAACTTTTTCCCTCGTGCAGCAAAAAAAGCTGGATGATCGTCCGTTCGAATTGGACGATCGGTACGCTGCGAGCAACAACGATCGTCGTGGAAAAAGCACGCGCTAAAACAAGCCAATTACCGCGATCTGCCAGGAACGATTTTACTTCCTGCCAAGCCAATGTCCAATAAAAACAAAAGAAGAAAAAAAAAAGAAAGAAAGAAAGAGAGAAAGAAAACGGGAAGAGCAACGTTCGCAAGAGAGGACAGAGGATTTTAACCAATCTGATGTCTTCGCGTATCCGGTGCGAATGACGAGCAACCATCGAGAGGAGAGGGCGTGGAGATCGGTTCGAAAAAAAAAAAAGAAAAAAAAGAAAAAGAAAAATTCCAAGTTCGACCCGACCGTTCCGGAAGGATGGGGAAAACGTTTGACCAGGAACGGAACGCGTGGTAGCTCGACCGGATTGAACCAAACGGAACAAAAATGCGGTATTCGTTGCCGAGTCTGAGAGAAACTTTCCTCTCGAGCGGTAATTCGCTTCGGGGCTGCGCGGAGCGAATCCCATTGATTACCCGGTCGCGTTTGCCTTCTATTTTACCCTCCTTTCTACTTCCTGTTTCTTCCTCGTCCCCTTTCCCGCCGGATCCCTTTCTTTCGAATCTTTCCATCGATGCAACGTATGCTGTGTCGTCGACTTAACGAAGAGCGAATCAAGGTGATCACGAGTTTGAGACTGGATGATACAGATGACGATTGGAGGAATTTCTGTTGTCAAATAAATCGAGTAAATTCGTAAATTTTTGTGAAAAAAATCCGCCACTGAAACTTTCGTTATTTGAGGACGTTAATTGTAAAGTTTCTTATTCGGGGATGTTAATCACACGAAGTGGGGAGAAAATTTTTTTCAAAAACTACGGAAATGTTTTTTTTTCGTTGCTGAGAATCATTATTGATGAGGAATCAATGAAAGCTATTGTAATTATAATAATATTATATTTAATTATAATAATTATAATAATTTGTAATTATAATAATATTATATTATAATTAAAAATTGTGCTTCAGTTGCTTATAATACTGTGCATTTGTTTTGAATTCAACCGAAGCAATAAAATTCTCTGGATCCATGCCAAATTTCAATTTTAATTTATAATTTTAACAAATGAGAAAGTCATAACTACTGAAACAGACGTAATGTTGAATGATTTTGTCATCTATAATTATTATATACGATTGAAATACAATTTTCTTTTCATTGGTAACTGTCACGGACGACCAAAATGAATTTCCTTTATTTGTAAATATTATGAGCAACCGAAATCAATTTTCGATAACTTGCAATTATCATTGAACTCAAAAATATTTTAATTGAAAAGATAATTTCTGTCCCGTGACTCTCTGCTTTGTTTTTCATTTTGACTACTATTTGCATCACTGTCAAGCCCTGTACAACAAGTATAAATAATAATGAATGAATACTTAGTAAGATTAAAACAGAATCAAATTTTATAATAAAACTGTTTTTCTTGTGCAAAGATTTTCCAAGTTTCAGATTTGAATGTTCGAAAACGAATAAACATATAATTCGTCAAGTCGATATGACTAATAATAAATATTACATTAATAAACGATACTTGAAAGCTGTTACAAACGAAACAAGACAACTCTCTCAGCTGTGTCGGAGTTTTAATAAAAACATAAGTCACGATGGCCAGAAGGCATCTAGCTTCAACTTTTAAATAATTTATACACTTCGGATAGAAAAAGAAAAGGAAAAAGAAGAAAAACAGCAGAATTAATCCTCCATGAATTTTCGAGACGAAGAGCAGAGACTTACGATTGGGTAGTTTCAATTTTTTAATTAACGTCCCGAGGCGAGGCGTTGGAATTTTGAACAGGTTCCGCTCGTACGATCACGACGTGCATTAAAAATTAAATCAACGTGCTTCCCAGTTATTTTTCAACGATCTTCCAAATTAAGTCCTCATTAGCAAGACTGGAAGGATTATCCGATACCATTCACATATTTTCATACGAAACGTTTTAGTCTATCCAAAAACGCGCGGTGGTTTCCAAACCAACGAAAAAATCCAATTCACCTTCATTGCAACGAAAGCGCTAGAAATTCAAAAATATTCCATCTTATGAAACCCACTTGCCTCCTCTCCTTTATATTGGTGGTATTCGCGTGTCGGTTGATTTCTCTTTTTTTTCTATTTTCTTTTTTTTTGTGTGTGTGTGTGTGTATGTGTGAACATGGAAATGCATAAGCGCGTCCCAGTTCCGAGTCTGACCCCTTATTACTAGGTCGTCGATGGAATCGAAACGAAACGCGGCACACGCGTGTGGTTATGCTGATGAACGAGGGTGAACCGCGTCACGACGTTTAAATCCAACCCGGCACCGGCGCGACGGAAAAAGAAATATGAGAAAGAGCGAAAAAGGAGAAGAAAAGAGAACAAAAAAAAAAATATGAAAAGAGGAAATAGAAAAAGAGGAGGGAGGGAGAATCGTGTTCGTGCTTGTAAAACATTGTGTTGCCTCGCTCCAGGACCGAGTCGTGCCGACGACGAATTTAAAAGCCAGCCTTTGTCCGCGTTTTTTCACGGTCGAAAGTTTTCGCCGCGCACGACCATTTCGAGAATGGACTCTTGTTTTGCATTTGATCATAATCGTTGATCAGTCATCAACGTGATAAAGTGGATCTTCTCTCTCGTACATGTACAACATACATACGTTCGGATTTAGACGAAAATTCGTAATGTTCGTTGCGAGAGGCATCTCCTCGATTTTTCAGTACGGATATTGGCATCAGGTCATCCGGTAAAATTGCCAATAAAGTGCGGTTTATTTCTGTTTTGCTCGGAAGCTTCTAGTTTCTGTACCATTTCTATTATATCTTTAACCATGTTACGCTGGCAACTGATTGCGGACCATAACGAGTGACCGAACCAATAATTCGTCGCTCTCTTTCTCTTTTGAACTCGTCGGTATGACATTACCGGATAGAAATGATTAAGAAGTAACAAACTTATCAACTGTTTTGCCTGGGTTACATTTTGATATACTTAAAACTGAGAAAACGTTGCAATTTGGAACAAAAAATTCTCGATATGGCACGTCATTCCAGTTGCCAGCGCAACTTAAGAGGTTAAATACCAATGGACGATTGATTTTGAAAAGAAGGGACATTTTCGAAAATTCTCCCTAGACAGATGATAAGTTCAAGCAATAGGTTTCGTATTAATATTGCAGATATATAGTTTTGTTAGTGGCAATGTTGAAAATTGAAAGTAAATATGTATAAATTTCAAACAAAACGTAGTTAGCAAAAGTTTTATTCGAGTGAAAGCGATTCATTGAATGACCGAATTATATATTTCCCTTAAAACATGTAAATGAAAGCTTCCATTCACTCGCGCTTTTATTTCTTTATACAAAACACAAAGTATTCTAATCGTAGTTTCTAGAAAACGACAAATTATGACAAACGCGAAATTTAAGCGAGGAAATATCTTTCCAGTTAGGTTAAATTAGATTTAGGCTACCACGTGTCATTTCTGTGACTCGATCATCTTCAATAAATAATAGTATCGACGTACCAGTATAAAAATGATTGCCTTCGCAACCGTCTGGCAATCGAATATTTCACATTTGGTTTCGAATACGTCGAATATGGGAGAAAGAAAAAAAAAAAAAAAATGGAAAATTCCGGAATCCAGTGATTTTCGATTAGTGGTTATATGGAGAGGTTCGCAGTGAATGGCACAATCAGAAACTGAGTAATCGTGCATGCAAAAGCGAATCGAAAACGTGAAGTGCAATTTTTTTTTCATACAAGGATTCGTAACAGAGGGAATGAAGTTTGGAAATCCTGCGGGTATGTACGCGCAACTCTGAATAGCAAGGCACTGTTAATCATTAAACTGTCGGTCTTTGTGCAAATTTGCATTTCCAGAGACAAAGAATTTCTGGTAGAACAAAAGTAGGTATTATTAATTAATGATACGTTCCATTTTGTAATGCATTATACTTTACGTATTGTATTTTATATTTCATATATTTAAATTCACGTACGTATTACGTGTATTCCAATGATACGTATAATTTCGCGTACATCTCAATTTATATCCGCATTAATTAATTGTACGCTAATGGAACTTTTGTCTTATTTCGATTGAAAACTGGATAAAAAGCCGTGTAAAAACGAATGTGTAAAAAGTGGGACATTTGAGTTTACACGCAAACGCTTTAAAAACTCAATTTCCTGGGAAAACGAGAAAAGTATCATATCGAAATATTTCGATTCGTTTTTTGCGTACAGACGTTTCTTTCTAGACGTACAACACTTGAAAACATGTGAAAACAAATCAACGCTCATTCAATTAATTTTCAATCCGCTTATCGCAGAAATTTTAACGAGTTTGTCATTTTTTGTGTATCAATTGGCGAGACTCATTTCCACATATTTTTCAAACTAGCTCGACGATTCTGTAAACGCAACAAAAATGATATCGTTATTACCGCTAGGGATCAACCAAAGTAAAGTATCGAAACACAGCAATAGAATTTTTCTTGCCGATAACTCGCGAATATTACGAACGTAGTGAGCTCGGAGTTTTCGCAAAACGAAGAAGCGAGAGTCTCTCTCTCTCTCTCTCTCTCTGTCTCTCGCCCCGGATGATAAATTTTCATGCCTTGAAGGACAAAAGGGAGGAGCGAGCGGGGCGGGACGACGTCTGTACAAATAAAGAAGAACTCGAACGAAATTAGGTCAATTGCGAAACGAGTTAAATTTCACGGGAATACGGCTACATGCCGGCGCATCGCGATACGATGACCGAGCGCCCTAATTTCCCCACGCGATAATTTTCTGTTGATTTTAACCCAGAAGACTGCGGACCGAACCGCAGAAATCAGGAGGAGAGGGGGGGGGGGAATTTCGGCAACGAACGATCCGTTCTGCATATCGAAACGTTGTTAACGATTATTTACGGCATAGTACTTTGCTCACCGCTTTGTCGTCTCTCCGTTTCGAAAATAATTACAGAATTCACGGACGAAACAGGTGCAACGATGGAAAGATGGAACGGTTGGACTTGATGAATACGTTTACCACCCGTGCGTCTGCATTTAGCAATTGATGAATTCGAAACGATTCGCCGGGTCCATTATCGGGATGACCCGACTGCTTTTACCTCGGTTATTTACCAATCGCGCGTGGAAAGCGATTTCGAACATAAAAAAAAAAAAAAAAAGAGAGAAAAAGAGAAAAAGAGCAACAAGAAACACCTTCTGTTAAATCGGCTGGAACAAACGTTCCAATTTAAAATAAACGTTCCTCACATTTAAAATAATCTCTGTCTCATCCGCTCTAGGATTAATTTCGCCAGCTCATGTCCATTGAAGACGGTTTCCTTTTTTCTCTCTGCCGGTCGTAATGGGTATTGCCACGTTTCACTAAATTATTCCGCGCCTCTCGCTATTTTCCTTTCTCCATCCGGCTCGCGAGCTCGCTCATCGGTATCGACCGAAACTCGAATACAACGAATTCCCAAAGTCGGTCCTGTTTAAGGTCTAATTGTAGCAAACAGCCGAGCCTACGGTTATTTATGGCGTAATTTGCCGAGAACGGACGGATCTCGAACGAGCAGGAGTTTTGACAAGCAGGAGAGTTGCGGCTACGATAGAAGCTCTATATTTTGTTCAACGAGAGCGGAACAGCTAAGTTCTCCCTTTCTAACTTTCGTTCTGTAATAAATCTCACGTTCAGACTATAACTTTCGAACAAATGTTGATGCCACTCTTTCGCGAGGGTCGTTGACGGTTTTTTTGGTAGTTTTTCTTTTTTTTTTTTTAATGGTTTTCTATGGTTGTATCTCATGTATACACGATTTTATGAGATTCATTTGATGAATTAGTAAATTATACGCGGCGTCAATTTCACCTACATTTTTTCATTAATAATTTAAAATTTGCCTTTAAAATTCCTTTTTAGAGCGAATCGTCGTCTAAGCAACACATGGTGTCGAAAATTTCAGGAAAAAGTTTCTAAAAAACAAGATAATTTTGTCAGATAGAGAACAATGCCTACGTCGATAAAAATAGACATTCGAGAAAAAGAAGAAGAAAACATACGAAATGATTTAATTTAAAGAGATTAACAGATTCAAAGATACTTTAACGCTGAAAAGACATTTCAATATTGAAAACGAAGAATGTACCTCGATACTCTGAGAACCGTCGCGATTAAATCAATTTCGAGTTCCTTTCAACAACGTCCGAGAAGGACCCGCTGCCAATGCAAATTTATCAGCGTACACACACACACACACACAAAAAAAAAATTAATGCAAAGGCAACACGCTGGCCGATGTATTTGCGAAGACCGGCGTTAAGTTTGTCGTAGAACTGAAGCCGAGGCAAGGCTTGAGAGAGAGAGAAAAAAAAAAAAAGAAAACAGCAGGACGACGACGACGACGACGACGAGGTCCGAAATTGATAGCATCAGGCCTCTAACTCGTTTAATCATCGCTAGACTCGTTTAATCTTCGAGAGAGCGACGGCTCGCGTAATGGAACGCGTCTCGTCTCGTCTCGTCTCGTCCCGGCTCGGCTCGGCTCGGCTCCGTTCCTCAAAGGATTAAAGAAACTTCCTGCTCTCAGGGGAGGAGGATTGCGCTCGCGAGCTACCTCAGCCGGATGACAGTGCAACAACTCGATGAACTCGCGTGTTTCATCGATCCAATGGCCAACGGGTTAAATGTGAATGAGAGGGCACTTTATTCATTGGGCCAAGTATCGATGTGACAAAGTGGCTTGTAGTTAAACATGATGATTGATAACGACGGACCAATAACACGGACGATGAACAAATGTAAAAGCAACGGTAGTTTGAGATTCTCTTCATTTGTTCTGTTGTACGATCTATTATCGGTGACGAGGTGCTACTTCTTGCGTATTTTTCATACTGTAATTCATATTTATATGTATATTTTGTAATATATTCATACTTATATGTATATTTTGTAATATATTTATATTTGTATGTATATTTTGTATTATTTGTATATTTATATTTTATGTATATTTTATGTATATTTTGTATTATTTGTATATTTATATTTTATGTATATTTTATGTATATTTTGTATTTTTTGTATATTATGTGAATGTATATATAACTATGTATTATATATTATTCGTATATATAATTATGTATATTATGTATATTCATATAATATAATTCATATTTATACGCATATTTTGTAATATATTGATAATTTTGGGAGTGTCACTTTTTCGAAAGTATACATGAGCATACATATATCCTCTATAAATGAGGATGGAATTGAAAGCACATTCAAGATGAAACATATTTTATTTGAAATAAAACACCTTTACCACAACAGTGATTTAATTACATTTCATAGAATTTTATCGAACACGATCCACTTAGTTTTTGGTAATGAATAGCTTCAAGTAACGTTCGGAGGTTTCTGGAAATTTAATATCTCGAACATAATAAATACTGGTGAATTTACGTTGTATCCAATAAATGGCATAAAACCGAACACTCAGAAAACACGTCGATAAAGCCAAAGGAAACATTTCGGTTATATTGAAAAGATGATAGCACAAATGTTACGACTTCGATGCGACCAACTTTCATTCCAAATAAACAGTAGATAATACAGTGCAGATAATTAACATTTTTTGAGAATAACAATCAAAAAGCAGAATGAAAAAGAAAAGTTGTATAAAGGCGCACGATAGCCAAAGGCTTAGAGAAGAACTGTGAGATGGAAACTGAAGAAAATCTCGAAAAAATCAACAAGAAGAAAAAAACAATCCAATCACGAAACGAACAATTAGGCAGCTGTACGTGAAAAGGGGAAAACACGAGACGATAAAGCACAAGAAAGAGAGAGATAGGGAGAGTGGGGTTAAAGGTTGATACCAATGGTAACGCAATTGGCACACGCACGTTTCTGAAGGGATCGATGGCGAATAATGGCAAGGTAGCAGACCGATTTTCCACGGGACGACACAGATACGAACGGTTTACGACGTCGTGTAAAATAATTGCTCGGATTTAATTAACAGCAGTCAACACAGTGGCTCGTCAACGTGCAGCTTCGAGCTAATAAATAGCAGGGGTTGAACAGCAACTTGGCCCCGACCAGCCACCGACGCGTATTTCACCGAAGATATACGCGTTCTGAAGTCGCGGCCTTCCACCCCTCTGTGTTCAACCGCCGACGACGTTCACATTTTCGTATAAATTACGGCCGCCCTGCTCGCCTTCTATTTGCAGGTGGTAAACTAATTAACCAGTGATGATACCGGTGCAGGCCAAAACCAGCGAAACTGCCTTTTCTTTCGTTTTCTTCCCCGCCTCGCGTAATTAGAATCCTGTTGTTTTGTTAACGATGTTATTCCAAGGAAGATAACATTCACAGCAGATACCATCGATATATATATATATATATATATATGTATATATATGTTAACAAGATGGACGCAAATTTCATAAGCTTATTTCACCGCGGCACCCTGTTAGGTGTAGCGAGAGTATGTATAGAGGACGTTCTACGCTTTTTCCACGCGATGTTTGCACTATAAAAAATGAAAAATATTATATTACACGACCGTTGCACGTTCGGTACTCTATGTTTTACGTTGTTATACGAGTACTTTAACTTGACACTACTTTAAGCTACTAATTAATCAAGGGGGGAATTGGATTGAAATTTTTTTGCATTATATTCAATGCTGAAGAAGTGATTAGAATGAGAATAATCGGGATTACAGGATATTCGATAGAGACGATATGTAATATTAACGTTACTCTGTGTTTCCCATTCTTAACGAATGATTTGTTCGTGATTTTTTTCCTTCTTATTTACAAAGACTCAAGATTGTAACTGGAAAAGCTTCTTTCGTACACCGTCTGTATTTTTGTGAAATGATAAAGTATAGTGAGATGATTTATAATAAACCTGTTACATTGTATTGTTTTTGCAACGCTGAGAAAATATCACCGTTTCTTTAACGACTGTCACTAATGTTATACAGTTGCAGCACGTAATTTATCAATTTTCACGTACGCGTCGAAGGATGAAGATTGAGCAAGTAGCAGAGAGCAGAATCGATCAGACGCTTTCGCTCGGTCCCCTTTAAGAACCCGCTCGCTCGTCGTTTTCCCCGGTCGATTCAATACGTGACACGAGAAACACATCAATCCGAAATTTTAAAACAAACCCTTCCGCAAAAAGCGAATGCCAATTTCGGTGGGGGAATTACTTCAAAATAAAACGTCCATTACGTCGCGAATCTATTCGGCATCGGGATGCGATACGTCTCGTTGGGAAAATCCTTGCCAACGCCATTGGTCCGAATCGTCGGAGAGAATCCGATATATAACATTTCCATTGCAAAACTCCTAGGCTGATGTCCTCGTTTGAAAAATAAATGGCGCGTTACGTCGATCGTTTAAAAAAATTAATTGAAATAAAAGTTTTATATATATATATATATATATATATATATATATATATATATATATATATATATATACATACAGGGTAAATCTTGTAACGTGACGACGTCAAATAACTCATAAAATATTTGTTGTGCGAAAAAATGTTTCAGATAGAAATTGCATGGCTTCCAAGGGGACATATAGTGTTGTAATCAGTTTTATGTTATTTTTCTTTTTTATCAAGGTATGAAGGTCACCTACAATTTTTTTAAGTGAAATAGTTAATATTAAAAAAAAAGGTAAAAAAAGTATTATGCCAAATAGGGTCTAAAATACATACATAGTTACTGAGATGTTAGCAAAAATATTTTTTCACAATAGAAAAGACCGTTAATCTCAATAACTATGTATTTTAGACCGTTTTTAGTGTAATACTTTTTTTTATGTAGAATTTAACGTTTTATCCGAATTCGGGAAGAAATATTAACTATTCCATTTTAAAAAAATTGATGGTGACCTTCGTATCGTGATAAAAAAGCAAAATAGCATAAAACTAATTTCAGTGCTGTGTGTCCCCCCTGGAAGCCATGCAACTTGAAACATTTTTTCGTGCAACAAATATTTTACGAGTTATTTGACGTCGTCACGTTACGAGACTCACCCTGTATATAGGAGGAAGAAGGGCCGAAATTAATATTCCTCTATTTCTGTTCGATCGAACATCGCAACAACGCACATTTCCGAGGATCCGTATGCATGTGCTTGCGTTGGCCGATCGGCCAATAAAAAATACAAGAAACAACCGAGAGAGTGAGGAAAAAGGTAAACAGAATGAAAGAGTAGAACGGGGAGAAAAGGAGGTTGAAAGGAAAGGGGAAACGAGCGTCGTGCATATTTTAATTGGTGGTCACGTCGTTCGAGTTTAGCGAGAACATGCTCGCGGTTTTCGATTTATCGGGATTTATCGGGAGGAAAACCACGCCGAACAGGCGGTCCTCCTTTTCCCTCCTCTCTTTCATCTCTCGTTTCTCCTCTCGTTTTTTTTTTCCTTCTTCTTCATCCTCCTCTTTTATTTCGTATAAATTTTCACAGCTTAAGTAGCCCACAGCAACCCTCCTCACTCCTCCCCCCTTTTTACCGTTGCCACAGCGGGAGCTCTTGCGATATTGAATGCAACGTAGCGTGAGCGACCAAAAAGCACAATATGGATACCAATATCCTGCCACTTCCTAATATCCGCTTGGGAAGCACGTACGATGCATGGAAAATTTCCGAGCGGATTGACGGCGAAACGTCGCGCCAAGATTTCTCGTTATCGGCCCCACCCTCCTTTGAATTATTGCCTTCGTTTACTGATTACTACGGGTTTCGCTGATATTTAGAAGAGACGAAAGAAATGAAACCTGCACGCAGATGTAGGCCTCACTGACTGAATATCATAATGGAAACTGTAGATTTTTAGTATCAAAATGAATACCAGATATTTCTAAGTATTTTATATCTTTGCACGTTACGTGCATTATTTTCTACAAATATATACTCTGTATATACGTGTATATGTTTGTAGTTTATTAATTATCTATCAAAGCGTGATACTTTTCAAAAATGAAATTCGTATATTGAAAGGAAAGTTAGAAACCAAAAGAGAGATATTATTGCATTGCTTCATTTATAAGTACAAATCGAGAAATTATTGGCAATATCACGCGACTTTTTAGAATTTTCATGTATTTTATTATTTCTGAATTTTTCTAATACTTTTTTTTTTTAACTATTTCTCTTTTTCTTCTCAGCGATACATCCATAAATCGTAGCCTTATGTCCAATTCTGCGATTTAAAAAAAGCCTGTACCTATCCGTCATTGTACTGGAAGTGATATAAGCCGGGAAAAACGAAATTTATATTAGATAACGTTATTCAGAAGACTGACCGTCGCGTACCATCTTTTTCTCCGAATTATATTTCTTACTTTCAGAATATCGAACGAGTTGGATTCATGTATTTTCTTATTTCATATTTCCACCATATTTCTCCATACTTCGCTAGCAGAAACATTGCAACAAATTAATCTCGTAACTATTCTTGTCAACAATTATATCTCATCTCATTTAGGTGTTCGAATTCTTTAACAACGCCAGACAATTTAAAATGATTAATCTTTCTCTAATTTTTGCGCGTTTAAAAGGACATAATTCTTGGAACAACCGAAAAAAAATTAATTCTCCTTGCAAAAAGAAAAATTAATTCTCTTTCCGAAAAGTGGCCTGTAGATGATTGATTTTCCCTGAAAATCTTTCGCACATCCATACAACTCTATCGAACAACGCTTCGGGGAAGCGAATTAATTTGAAAGACAGAAATCGACTTGCTTTCCAAACAAAAGCCACCTAAAAAAAAAAAAAAAATATTAAAAGGAACGCAAAGAGATTAAAAGTTTGCAGAAACTCCGTCGAGCAACGATTTCCCGTGAAAAACGACGAGGTCATCGCGATCCCACGAGAAACGACTAATTATTACCGATGATTCTCGGAAGGGTGGCGAGATGCAACACAAGAAAATGGGAAGCGAATCGTGATAAATAACGCGGTAAACGCTGTATCGCCAGCGCGCCGATACTCGAATAACATATTCCAGGTCGTCGGCTATGTGTGTGCGCGCGCACGCGGCATACATAATTCAGTAGAGCATGTGACAAGTGAGGATGAGAAAACAGACATTTCCTTTTCCGTCGTGAAATGAAGATAAGTTACATACGGAAAATACACACCAGATGCCGTACATATCTGCCGAGGGATGTGCTCGGCGCCGACGACGAGAAACCTCCTTCACTGTGCTCTCCGCCAACGGCAGGAACACCGCGAACAGAATCTCCCCGGGCTATTTGCTCCTCATCGATATGATAAATAAACGGCGCTCGATTCCCTCAGAGACCTGCATTCTCCCTGAATCGACGAAATTTTCCAAGTTTTCCTTTTTTTTTTTTTTTTTTAATTGGACCACACATTTTTTTTCATCAAATTCCAAGTAAAAAAAAAAAAGTAT